>NW_027317566.1:0-3536 GCF_032062135.1 Pyxicephalus adspersus | reverse complement strand
TTCAGTATAATTCCAGAATACAAAGGGGTTAGATCAAAAATCAGTGATCATGGTGGACTGGATTACTTTCCCTCTAAGCCACATCTATTCCCAGACCTTACCAGAATGGGGGAATATTGGGTAATGAAAACACTCTCCAAGGTTCCCATATTGTAGAAAACTTTTCCCGGGGTTTTACATTTTTGAAATGGTCTTCATATAAAAGACAAGTGGGTTCCCCTGGAGTCTGACATCGTGTACTTCCCTTATTACAATGTACATCTCATTGTAAGAATAATTTATGTATGTTGGAAAAGGACAGCCAAGGAGAAACTCACACTGTGAAGCTTTAGGACAAGAGTGGGACATGAATGGTTGAGACCACCAAAATTCTCGTTGTTTCCTGGAATAAAAAAATATATTTTAAATACCCTAAATCAAACTTGCAGCAGTAATCGTTCAAGACAAATTAATTGCCATGACCAATGCTTGTTTGTCAGTAAACAAACAGGGAACAGTTACCTTTTCAGAAGGTGGTTAGACGGGATGAGACCTGCACACCTACTGATATCCGAGGCTTTTCTTGCTTGCCACCACATGGAATCACTTTGGTCAACTATTTGCAGTATTTCCCCTCTTTTGAAGGGTAACCCAGCATCAGCACAGGGAATAGCAGGATCCTGCTGAGGCCAGTAATCTGCCATAGCTCGGACAAATAGCTGAAATTTAAAAAAAAGTAAATACAAATGAATCTGAAATTACATATAACAACATTTGCTAAATGCATCCACCTACCCCACCTAACCTAAACTGCTCCCTTCACCTTCCAGCCTCTCAAGCTCATTATTTATCTTAGGCTATGTACACATGTGCAATAATTGTTGTTGGAAAGGATCTTTCATGATCCTTTCCAACCACTAACGACTGCACGATGCATGAACGGGTCCTGTACATACAGCACCATTCTGCTCTATAGAGAACGGAGGGGGGAGAACGATGGTGCAGCACCCTGCTGCTCTCCCCCATCACTTTGTGGTCGTTCATCGTCCATGGATCTGCCAGGACAGTGTGTTTGGACGATACACACACCAGATTCTTGTCCGATATCGGCCCTGAGCTGATTATCGGATGAGAACCATTGGACGTGTGTAGTTTCAGATCCAAGCCCTCCTCTGGTGTTTATAATTTTACTTTTTTTGATTTCTGTAGAGCTTTAGATTTATGATCTGCAGTTATAAAATAGGTTAGCTATCATTGCAATGACCAGGAGACAAAGCTTTAAACACTGGATGGAGGCTTTGGATCTGGAACAAAGATAAGTAATCATAGTGATGTTTAGATGCGGAGATGTGGAAGAACGTGTTTAGTGATAAAGCTCCACCTGTCCTGTAAAAAAGACTTTTAGATTAAAGGGGAACAATATATTGTTTAAACGTAAGCAGGCTAATTCATTTAATATGGTTATCACCTCTGTTCTTTGTAATCATCCAGCACCTAATATACAATCAAGGGCATTACATCATAAAGTATTCACCCTCCTCATTTTCTCATGCTGGGTACCAGCAGCACTAACAGATAAAAAGGGGAACTTTTTTTTAATTCCAGCTAAGCATTTACAAGGGGTAGGGACATTTATTACTCCAAACAACATAGACACCAAAGGTCATTCTTACCATTGTGTGACTGCTCACAGTACGGTCACCAACAGGAATTACTTTAAATACAATTGTCCCTTCAGAATGCACCTGAAAATGAAACATACTATCATTTATAACAACTGACAAAACTATATTAAAAGATGTTTAGAGAAGAGAAATTGTTAGAAATAGGCATGTGTGACAATCTGAATCTCCATTCTTAAATTCTTATAATAAAACCTTAAAATTGAAGTAATTTTAAAGAAAGTTACAAACTTAGGCAGCATAGATAGAGTGTTGGTTATAAGATTTAAACTGAGGCTTTGGACAGGTCAGCTTTAACATTTGATAAATATAATTCTTGGTTGATTCTCTTCTAGTGCAGCCTGAGATCAAAGTAAAACGTGTCCATAAAAACTGATACTTCATGATTGCTAAAATGTCCAATTAGTAGAAACACAACTTTTTGAAATCTTTTTTCTGTTTTGATTTTTATCTTACTAGGTGGAGTGCCTTTATTTTCCAGGTATTCTGGAAATTGAAATTATTTTATATGGTACATTCTCAGCAATATGCTGGTGTCTACCTTTAGGTTATGTTTGGTGGGTATTGTACTATATTATACTATCTGACCTTATCTTTTTTATGGCCATACATATTGGTAAAATTTGTCATTTTGTTCTGTTTAATTATTTTCTTTGGTTATTATTGCTATGTTTTATACTGCTGATTATGTTGTATACTAGAAATCTTAAACAAAGCTAAAAAAGAAATTCTGTCCCTAACTTGACTGTGTGTTGATAAGCTTAATTGAGTTGATTGTATAATTTACCCCATGATGGCAGAAATGTGTATTCAATAGATAAGCAAGGGAAAGTCCTTGCCTTGGTGCCTGATGGTATGTAAAAAAAGTTATGGCTTTAGTTCCAATATAATTAAAACATTCAAATGGTATAACTATGAAATGTGGAACCTTACCAAAATTTGAATTACTTGTTCTGGTTCTAACCCATCCACAGGGACACCATTTACTTCCACCAGTTTATCCCCAGCATACAATAAACCTGGGATTAGGAAATAAGAAATAGTTATTAATGCATTGCTTGACAAGATTTGGCATTCTCTTGACAGAACCTGTAAAAATTAACATGGCCACATCCCAGTTACATATTGTAGGAACAATTCTTTAGGTGAATCACCAAATGACGGGACTTTTAATGCCAACAATCTTCCAAATCTTTTTTTTGCATACATCAAAATTCACTTTATTAAATACCTTAAAACATCTTTACTTAAAAAACAAATCAGGATCTAGTCCGCTTCTTCAGGAAACAAAAATTATAGATCCCCTTGTTTCCTTAAGAAGTGGACTAGATCTGCGAAACGCGTAGATAAGGGGATATATCCCTTTTAGGGAAAACCCCAATTGGAGGATTTGTATGTAATGAAGGCTTTTCATTTAGTCTGTCTGATTTGTTTTCTATGTAAAGGTGTTTTGAAATATTTGAAGTGAAGTGAATTTTTATATATGCAAAAAATAGGATTTGGATGATTGTTGGCTTTAAAAGTCCCATCATATGGTGATTCACTTAAAGGTATGTTCCTAAGATTTGGCATTTGTTTACAATAACACAGCATACTTGGCATAGAGAAATGCAAAAGCAAACACAATATTAATTTAGGTAGCTTATGGACAAGTATCACTTCATTTTAAAATATAGAGATGATAAAAGTACTAATGCCATAGTATGCAACATACATAAAAAAGAAAATGTAAAAGAGAGATTTCTTACCACTTCTATCAGCAAGGCCACCATGGATCACTCTGGCAACAATTATGTCTCCAGTTATTTCATGACGTTTAATTGTAGCTCCCTTCAAAAACAAATTTTCTCATCAACACAGTTCTCAATTTGCCTA
>NW_027317565.1:9009-11869 GCF_032062135.1 Pyxicephalus adspersus | reverse complement strand
TCAAAGACAGAAATGTTGACCCAGCTCTGAACATACATTTAGAGCTCCTCAAGATGTAAAGTCTATCCATTGTCTCTTTATATTTTGAAATTCAGATATTTAAAGCTATTAAAGAATATACAATTCGGTGTAAAATAGTCAAGTATCATTATTAACATGTATGTGTTAAAAAACAAATGAACTTTTGATGTAAAAGCAACAAATAAAAGGTAAAATGTTAAATGTAGAATACAAAATGGCACGTGGCACTGATTTAAATTAATATTGTGTATGTATGAATTCTACTTGGTTATTTTTTATGTTTTCTGGAGGTTACCATTGTAATGTAGTGATATAGCTTTTAATACTGTTAATATTTATTATTAGCTTTTAATACTA
The DNA here is from genome assembly GCF_032062135.1 of Pyxicephalus adspersus. NCBI lineage: Eukaryota > Metazoa > Chordata > Amphibia > Anura > Pyxicephalidae > Pyxicephalus > Pyxicephalus adspersus. The sequence goes on along the minus strand of NW_027317565.1, from coordinate 11,491 downwards.
GCTTTAATAAAGCTTTTAATATTTAATACTAAAGAACAACACAAAGCAGCTGGTTTACTAAAACAGTTACATTGTTGACAGTCCTCACACAAGCAACTGTGAATATTCTCTTCAATTATATAATTAAGTGCAAATAAAAAATTATAAAATAAGTTGTTTTTCACATAATAGCTAAAGTGAATTTTCCTACAATTTATCTCTATTATTGTCGTATCTGGCAAATGCATGATATGAATCTTTTCACATATGCATGCACTAATCATTGAACCAGTTTCTATGTTCTGCTTTATGATCCAGATGTCTTGGTAGTGAAAATAATTTACAAGACTATTCTGTAACGCTAAAATGCATGCAGATACAACAGGTATTTCCTCTTTCATTTTAGCTAAGGACTTCAAACTAATTAAACAAGTACAAAATGTCTCTCAAACCTGCACCCCCTCATTCCAAACATACTATCTGTCACACTTACCTCTTCCTCACTAAAGCGAAGGCGCCTCTCTCCTGGGCATGCCGAAAGTTCTGACTCTGGGAATGCCTGCTCTTCCAAGTTTTATCAGTTTCGCTCAACCCACCATCCAATCAGGAAATTGTCTCTTAATCATCCCTGGTTGTTTAGCTAGCTCAGACACAGCACTCAGCATTAGTGCAATGTGTCTCACTAGTACCAAGCTTCTTATCTCTGTTAAGCATTCCTGTACACCTGTTGGCTAATTCAGTGCTTCCCCTGCCAAGCTCCTGTGTTAACCCCTTGTTGTTCCGTCTGTTGGTTCCCAGCCATTTTCCTTGTACTGTTCCAGTGTTCCTCTCTGTCTCTGCATATTTCTGTGACACCTGTTTCTTCCAGTGTCTCCTGTGTTCCCTGTGTCTGCAGTGGCCCTTGTGTCACTGGTGACTTTTTCCTGGATCCCTTGTATTAGACCCCTGGCCTGTGACATGACCTCTCTTGGTTGCTCCCCACCTTGACCCCGGCCTTCCTTGTCTATTCTTCTGCCTAGTGATTTAGTACCGTATATCTGCCTGCCCACCCTGGTGTGTCCAAGGACTGCAACCTGTCAGTAACCAGCAGTGCAACATCTTCACCACTAAATGCTCTGGATAAGACCTGGTTACTGCTTAGACTTTGCGCCTTGGCCCTTCCCAGGGCTCACACTATTTCTGTGCAAGCCATAGCGCCCCCTAGTGGCCCTGTCCCCTCAAGCATGACACTAGCTATGGAACAATGTTTAGCAGAAGAACTGGTATAGTTTTCCAGCCTAGCAGTGTGAGCCATACACTAGGTAGCATTGGACAAATTTGCCTCAGTCATTGAATTCAGTACGATTTGAATTCAGCTACTGAATCAAGCTGAATGTTGGGATTAATTTGTTTGAACTGTTGTACGAACTGTTCTACTGTTGTACGAACAGAGGCAAATTTGACCAAAACCAGTGGTGACATGTATAATTCTTTAAAAAAACACGAACTAGCTTGCCTAGAAAAGAGAAAATTATAAACCTAACACAGCAAGATAGGAAAATGAACTGGTTAAAATTTTGGATAATAAATCTTGTTGTGTTTTACTAACAACGCCAATGGACAGATTCTTTCATCCTTCATTCAGCTTTTTAATTCTAAAGGTAAAACAGGAGGTGAGCAATATAGGAGACAGTACAAAACACAAAAAAAAGAATAATACATTCTCAAGGTCTTCTTTCTATATTGCCTTCTTTAGAAATATTCATCACATGTGTGAGCACAAGTAATCCTATACTGCTGTATTTTTTTTTATTTCAGAAGCAAAAGAGATCACACCTGAAGAAGAAGGTAAACTGTTAAACAAGTATTTCAAGATTCTGTAGACTGATACTTGTATTTATGCAAGCAGTAAGATGTTACTTATTTACAAGCTAATTCACTTAAACATCTGCCTGTTACTAAGAGACTTTTATTCCAGACTCTGACCTGCCTTACTTTATCATGTTTGAGATATAGTATGCAAAATTAACAATGCTTGTAACTCACTGACATAGAGAAAATATGAATATACCAGCCTAAGTTGTGGAGTTGACTTTCAATAAGTATTTATCTTGCATGCTGCCCAAGGTTGTCAGATTTGCTTTGTTTCTAGAAAATGATTTCTGTCATTTGAATGCAGCTAATCTGCTGCAAGACAAAACTGTTGTAGATATATGTACACATTTACTTGACAAAGTTCTTATGACTTATGTTCCTTGGTTCTAACTTACAATGAAATGGCAATACATTTAAAAAACTGGAAATAATAAGTAGTTTGGGCTGCCTGGAATTCCTAATAAACTAACATAGTAAAATAAAATGAAGTAGATGCATTTTTACATTTCCAGTCTGATCTACAAGTCTACAAGAGTCAACAAGATTTTTTTCCACCTGATTTATGCTGTCTGTGGCTTTCAGTTTTTAGCTATTTGATTTCTTTGCTTTCAGTCATCTAGTCTAGTGTGGTAAGAGTGGAACCTAAATC
>NW_027317565.1:0-8364 GCF_032062135.1 Pyxicephalus adspersus | reverse complement strand
GGCAAAATCTTAATGGCAATCAGGGCCAACCATTTGTGACCATACAAGACCTAAAGAAAGAAGAGCAATATTTGTCAGACTACCTTTTCCAGTATCCTTGAAATAAAGTAGGAACCGCATGTCTTCATGTGGGTTCTAGTCACTATTGTAAGAATTTAATCTGTCAACTGCAAACTAAAAAGCATGAATGGTCCTGTAGCTACACAGATACACAATGGGCCTGAAAGCTCCCCAATGATGAAGTAGATAGACTATCTACTAGACTAGATAGACTAACTGGGAGAACAAGCAAACCTGGAATAAATCATTTGGCAAAAAAAAGCAAATTATTTTTAGGAAAAAATTGCTGGATCCTCCAGTTTCTTCCATGATAGTCTATATGAACCAATATCAGGTAATTACCTAAAAGTATTATAAGTGTTCCTTTTTATACTTATAATTCAAATTAACATTTTCATGTTTGTTTTAAGAATTTGCCTTATTCAAATTTGGCTTTAATTTGCATTTTAAAGTGATGTCATCCAGAACAGATACAGTTGAGAAAAGTGAGGCCTATTTAAAATTGTTCTTACTCACGATTCACCTATTACCAGTAAATATTTTACCTTTTAATTTCAAGTTTTAGGTGGATACATTTATAAATAGACCCCTATGTGTGCATCAATTTTCCAGAGAGTTAGTATAACAGCTTTGTAAATAGCACTTTTAGAATGAGAGGTCAGCGATAATGGGTGTCCTTTAGTGTCAAACCAGATTACATATCCTATCCACCAGATATTTTACACAACTGTGATGTCAAACTTCCACAGTTTAATAGCTTTGAACTTACTTTCCACTCTATCACAAATGTATGCCCAATCACTGCCTTTTTATTAAATGCTTTGGTATAATAATTTCTAGATTACTTTATTCTACATGAAATATTTGATTAAATTCTATTAACCAATGTGGTTATATTCTTTTAGGTGCTCTGCAGTACATCCAGAGTGTCTTTTATGACGGAATTAGCACAGTTAATCAGTATAAAGAAGGTAAAGTCATGCTCTGTATGAAGTTATTCTGTTTTTCATTTATTACTTGAGGAATCTGTTTTATTTTATAAATGTACAGCTTGTTTGCTTTATGAGGTCTTTATACATATGTGATCTACTTTTTGGCATCCTCCGCTCACCTCTTTAAACCTGTTCAACTATTCCCACTGGTAATATAGTCAAATAGTAAGGTTAAACATGCTTTGGGCATTCATTTTAAATAAAAAGTTACCGTATTTTCCGGTGTATATGGCGACCGGGGCGTATAAGACGACCCCCCACTCTAACCAATCATTTGGGGGTCGTGTTATATGCCCAGTATTGTACTGTTCTTTCTTCCTGTCAGATCTCACTATTGTGTGAGAACTGAGAGGCAGAAAGAACTGTACACTACTAGTTCTTAGTAATGAATGGGCACGTTCCTTTAATGAATGGGCGTGTTCCAGTGAAGAGCCAATCTAGGCTCTCCACTGGAGAGCCAATCCAGGCTCACGTCCTGCTTTTCAGCTTACACGAGTCCTGCTGACTCGTGTAAGCTGAAAAGCAGGAAGACAGAAGGAGGCAAAGGAGGACTCGCAGGGACGCCAGACCAGAGAGGGGACTCGCCAGGACACCGGGCGCTGCAGGTAAGTACTGGTACCCGGTGTACAAGACGACCCCTGACTTTGTCATAGATTTTTCGGGGTTAAAAAGATCTTGTATGCCGGAAAATACGGTATTTGAAATCACCATAAACTATGATATCAGTTAGAAAAACTTTTATCTCATTTTGTGCTTTATTGTCCCAAACTTTTAACATAATATGTATTTTTGTGGGTGGGATTGTGATTGCATATGGTAATTAAAATAAATTAGGCATTACTATTTCATAATTACTAACAGTCACCACCAATCAATGAGCCAAAAATAAAATAGCAGATTTAATTACACTGTATGGAAATTCACTTCTGAGGGTTGTACTCAGATTAATAGACCATACTGTCTTATCGGTGATACTAAAGACTGTCTCCAAGTGCAATGAAAAACAAATAGTAAAGACCTAGTCATGTATGTAGCCTTGAGCACTTTGTTTTTTCATCTGTGTATGCACAGCAAATGAATTAGTTCATTAAATTGATACATTTTCCTATTTCAAAGTCATCATGTATGCTGCACGAAGTGTAACTTAATTAAAATGCATGAGGTCAAACTTGAAAGCTTTATGTATCGTTTTTTTTTTCTGAGCAAACAGATTTCTCAGTTTGTCTGCTGAGGTTTAAAAAAGTTAAAGTGCACCTATCATCAAAAAAAAACAAAATTATAAAATAATAAATGTTAAAGGGTCTTTGTTGTTATCTATTTTTATTTAATTACTTAATTTACATTATTTTTGACATTTTTCCAATCCTCCTGTCCTTACTGGTGTGGCAGTAAAGATTAAAGGGGAAGACCGCAGCCTCCTGGAATATTTATGTCACATATTCCAGGAGGCAGCGGGCTGCTTTTTCTGCACATGCCAAAGATTGAGAACTGTGTCATAAGGGGAATTCCTCAAATGTAAATGAACCTGCTGCGTGCACGTGTATCTCACGCATACAGCAATAAAATTTCTACTTGGATGTTCATATTTGAAAGCCCTATTGGAAGGCACATCACCCAATCTCGCACATGCATAGTGCAAGATATGGCAACATATTCAGAAAGCAGGAAAATAAAATAGTGGTATGAAATATAACAGGAAGCCCTGAAAAGAAGACAGCATGTGATTCTCTGAGAGTGGTAAGTATATTATTGAAAGGTTTCAAAGGTTTCCAAGAAAACGTAAGAAATGAAGAAAACTTTGGATGAAATATAGCTGTAAAAAAATAGCTCTAGATGCATTCTTTTTGCATGTATAGATGTACCTAAAATTAGGGTTTAGCTTCAAAGACAGCATTCACCCCTCGTTCTCGTTGCAATAATATTCAATAATATAAAACATACAATTAGTAAGCTGGCAGACTTTGGGGAAAAGTTGGAGGGAAGTTCGTGGTATGTGGCCAAATTGGCAGCAATTGTACAGTTGGTTTGATTTTTGCCTCTGAACCAAAAAGCAGACATTTATAAAGTTTAAACACGGTAGACAATTGTCCTTTTTTTTTTTATTTAGTTATTTGATGTATGTGTTTTGGCCAGCCATGATCTCCCCTGATTGTACATGTACATTTTCCAGCTAAAAAACAAAGTTAACTGCATTTATCTTCATCGAATCTGAACTGCACAGTTTGGGAGTGTTAACTTAGAAGTACCATCTTTTGCTTTTAGAAAAATATATATGATAGATTAAAATCAGTTAAGCAGATTCTTCATGCATTTCTTTGCAGAGAAAGAGGTTCTGAAGGTTGAGGAAATTGCACATGAAGAGAAACCCTGTAAGTAACTAAGAATTTCACATGAATGGGTTTTGCACAATACATAAACCACTTTTCCAAAAACAGTAGATAGATGACAAACGATAGATGAAAAATTTAAGTAAAATGTAAATTAGAGGTAAAAATAGAGATAAAAGAGACAATTGGTATTCCTACCTTTTGTCAATAGGAAGGCATGTTCATATATTTATACATAAATATATATATATATATATAAATATATATATATACACTGTATATATTTATATATATATATATATATATATGTATATATATATATATTTGCTCCAATGTATGTTTTAAGACTTTAAAAGTTAACACTGTGCAGAAAAGAATGTTCTTTAAAGGGTATGTCCAGTTATCTGTACTGTTAAATTATTACAAAATATTTAACATTTTTGAAATATACCTAAATGTTTATTTATTAATATTTGGTAATTATTTTTACTTTTTAAGATTATTTTTTAAACTGCTTAGCATAATTTTAGATTTGACTACAAAACTTAGTTGCCATTGGTATACAACACAATGGGGTTGATTTACTAAACAAGTCTGGGCTGTTGTAAAGAATTTCTCCACAATGGATAATTCACTTTGCTTAATAGGAAGAGCTCATACATTCAATTATGCGCAAATGTTTTTTTTGCAAGCAATTTTTTCCATGTGAATTTTCATCACATTTATTTAGGTAAGGTCATTTTACTTTACAGAGCCATAATTAACTTTGTAAGTCAATATCTTTAATTATTTTAGTAAATTAACACCTGTATATACTGGGAATGTACAAATTTAAAAAGTATGTTTATTTTTTTTCTTTTGTGTTCATGCAGTTGAAAGGCAATGTTCATCTGTATTGGCAGTTTTTCCACTTTCACTTAGCTGTAAAGCACATGTTAGCTGATTTAAAATTCAATATTCTTTCAGACATTTGTTAACTAAATAAAAGTCTGACACATTTGTGCAATGGCTTGAAAATTTTACACCAGTTAAATTGTGCTACCTTGCTTGTTATATGCCAAACATGTGCAGGAAATTAACACATCAATCAGTCTTTTCAGTGATACAGTAAGCATTTTCCAGACCTGTAAGGAAGCATAAACTCAATTTGCTAACATCAAGCTTTGAAGTCTGCTCTATGAACCAACAAAGATCGACTCTGTGAACCAGCAAAGAATAAATGTCACTTATTTACAAGAGTAACTAGGTGACATTATAGTGTTTGTTAGAATTGAATTTATGTGTGTTTTAGGCATGAACTGTTAGATGAAAGACGAGTCATTTCAAATTTACATTAAACGTACTTAACATTAAAACGTACCACTAATAATTTTTTTTATACCAATTAAAATTGATTTTATTTGACATAATATGTTCAACAACATATAAGAGTGTTTAGCTTCAATTAAAATACATTTAGTTAGGAAAGCAGAAAAATATATGCAGAACTGCGGCCATTCAAGTGCAAAAGTGAAGCAGATCCTTAATTTAGGGGCTAGCAGTATTGTATTCATGTAGTTGATTAACACTCATTTAATAAAATAATTAAATATGTAATTCTTTAAAAAAAAAACAGAAACATGAAAAAAACAAAAAAAAATTATCATCAAGGGGATATGCTTTTACTTGCTGTCCCAAAGACACAGCACTGCTAAGTAGGAATGCAGAATTTGGGGATTTCTAACTTCCATTACAATGGTCTCCAAATGGCAAAGTAATGAAATAATACTATAGACACCCATAAGACTACAATCAGGAATATCTTATAGCTAACTGCTAATAGGTTAATGGGTACCTCAGGAGCCTACTTCCTTCAGAAGAGGACTCCATAACAGCTTACCTGACCCTCAGGAGACAAGGAATGCAAGCAAGCGAGCTAAATTATTTCAGTTACCATTTTATATAGTTATTTCCCATTAGGTATCCTTGGAGCTCTTGAATTAGTTAGTGGGTGTGTTCTGTACACAGTTCTTGACACACACCCCACTAGATTGGGATTGGTTAATTTAATTTGATGGACCTCCCAGCTAAATTTGATATGTGAATCTTAGTTTAGGGGTCAACAAGAGGTCCAGCTGGGTCATCTCCCCAACCCACCTGTCCAGTTAGGCATCCATCTTCTGCTAACTCAGGCTTGATGGATTTATTACCCCTTGAGGGTCCTACTGGTAACCAGTTTGTTATTGGTACTAGATCTTGTGTACTGGCATGTTTTATTATCTGTTTTGTTTATTGTTCCTTGGTTGAGGTTTTTTGATAACCATTGATAAGACATCCCCTAGGTAATCCAGATGGCCAATACAAAGAAAAACAGGTTTAAACACAACATTCCTGCACCTATACACATACATTATATATACATATAAATCTATCCACATATATCTATAAATATCTATAAACAATCCTGAGGTGCAACAGGGATGGATCTCTTATTAAGAATTTGTAATTCTGTTATTTTCTATTAACTCAGGTTCACTAACAGTCGTGATTTATACTGTGATTATATACAATTCACTTATATATATATATAGTTTTGCCCAAAAACCCTTATTTGTTCTTTTTGTTCTTTGATAAATTTACAGTGGTAGATTCTTTCACTGTGTATGGACTAAAAAAGCATTTTGTGTTAGGCCCACAGTGTCATTGAGGATAGGCAAAATTTAGATATGTTTTATATTACTTTTACAAAAATTAATGAAAATACAATAGCCAACTTTTTTAATAATCGCTCCTCGAATCTACCTCTGGAAAATATCTGCAATATATCTTGCAGATTTTTACATGCACAATTTCTGTTATTTGTTCATTATCACTATATCGTGAAACAGAAGCTTTATTAAAATTACCAATTTCAAAGAAAAAATAGAATCTGTTTGAAGGTCAAACATGAACTTAAAATACTAAGAAACAAAAATGTACTTTTTCACATGCTATTAGGTGTTTTTACGGAACACAGAACTGAGGTACTTCAGTTGTGAAAACAATAGTTTGTTGTATGTTTTTTTATCTTTGAACTGATTTAACTTTTTAACCTTTAGCTTTTTATTATTCCACTGAAAGCAGTTTGCATTACAAGAAATGTTTTACCAAGAGTAATGTACAACAATTCTTTGCTTTTACCAGCAGTATATTCACATTTAACTGTAGTTGACAGGATCTGTAATAAAATTCTTTCAGTCAAAGACAGAAATGTTGACCCAGCTCTGAACATACATTTAGAGCTCCTCAAGATGTAAAGTCTATCCATTGTCTCTTTATATTTTGAAATTCAGATATTTAAAGCTATTAAAGAATATACAATTCGGTGTAAAATAGTCAAGTATCATTATTAACATGTATGTGTTAAAAAACAAATGAACTTTTGATGTAAAAGCAACAAATAAAAGGTAAAATGTTAAATGTAGAATACAAAATGGCACGTGGCACTGATTTAAATTAATATTGTGTATGTATGAATTCTACTTGGTTATTTTTTATGTTTTCTGGAGGTTACCATTGTAATGTAGTGATATAGCTTTTATTACTGTTAATATTTATTATTAGCTTTTAATACTAGCTTTAATAAAGCTTTTAATATTTAATACTAAAGAACAACACAAAGCAGCTGGTTTACTAAAACAGTTACATTGTTGACAGTCCTCACACAAGCAACTGTGAATATTCTCTTCAATTATATAATTAAGTGCAAATAAAAAATTATAAAATAAGTTGTTTTTCACATAATAGCTAAAGTGAATTTTCCTACAATTTATCTCTATTATTGTCGTATCTGGCAAATGCATGATATGAATCTTTTCACATATGCATGCACTAATCATTGAACCAGTTTCTATGTTCTGCTTTATGATCCAGATGTCTTGGTAGTGAAAATAATTTACAAGACTATTCTGTAACGCTAAAATGCATGCAGATACAACAGGTATTTCCTCTTTCATTTTAGCTAAGGACTTCAAACTAATTAAACAAGTACAAAATGTCTCTCAAACCTGCACCCCCTCATTCCAAACATACTATCTGTCACACTTACCTCTTCCTCACTAAAGCGAAGGCGCCTCTCTCCTGGGCATGCCGAAAGTTCTGACTCTGGGAATGCCTGCTCTTCCAAGTTTTATCAGTTTCGCTCAACCCACCATCCAATCAGGAAATTGTCTCTTAATCATCCTTGGTTGTTTAGCTAGCTCAGACACAGCACTCAGCATTAGTGCAATGTGTCTCACTAGTACCAAGCTTCTTATCTCTGTTAAGCATTCCTGTACACCTGTTGGCTAATTCAGTGCTTCCCCTGCCAAGCTCCTGTGTTAACCCCTTGTTGTTCCGTCTGTTGGTTCCCAGCCATTTTCCTTGTACTGTTCCAGTGTTCCTCTCTGTCTCTGCATATTTCTGTGACACCTGTTTCTTCCAGTGTCTCCTGTGTTCCCTGTGTCTGCAGTGGCCCTTGTGTCACTGGTGACTTTTTCCTGGATCCCTTGTATTAGACCCCTGGCCTGTGACATGACCTCTCTTGGTTGCTCCCCACCTTGACCCCGGCCTTCCTTGTCTATTCTTCTGCCTAGTGATTTAGTACCGTATATCTGCCTGCCCACCCTGGTGTGTCCAAGGACTGCAACCTGTCAGTAACCAGCAGTGCAACATCTTCACCACTAAATGCTCTGGATAAGACCTGGTTACTGCTTAGACTTTGCGCCTTGGCCCTTCCCAGGGCTCACACTATTTCTGTGCAAGCCATAGCGCCCCCTAGTGGCCCTGTCCCCTCAAGCATGACACTAGCTATGGAACAATGTTTAGCAGAAGAACTGGTATAGTTTTCCAGCCTAGCAGTGTGAGCCATACACTAGGTAGCATTGGACAAATTTGCCTCAGTCATTGAATTCAGTACGATTTGAATTCAGCTACTGAATCAAGCTGAATGTTGGGATTAATTTGTTTGAACTGTTGTACGAACTGTT
>NW_027317564.1:0-11915 GCF_032062135.1 Pyxicephalus adspersus | reverse complement strand
CCCCTAATATGGAACACCCATTTCTAATTTCATGATTTTTATGAAATTATGAAAATAAATGCACACAATGGATTTTGTGCTATTTTATCACGTATATCAGTTTCATGTGAAAGAAAGACAAAAAAGGAAGAAAGAACGATAGAAGAAAAAAAAAGAAAACTCTATGCTATTGTTGAGAAAGGGGAAGGAAGAGGAGATGAAAATGAAAAGAATTCAGAAAAATTAGATAGGGGGGTGGGTAAAGAAAGGAAAGAAGAGAATGAAAGAAGGTGGAAAGGAAAAAAATAAGAACAGAAAAGAAGAAAATAAAGCTCTATAAGGTAGAAAGGAATGGATAAAGGGGGGTTAAAGGAAGGAAAGAAGGGAATAAAATAAAAAGGGAAAGAAATAATTAAAGTGTACCTAAACTCAGAATTTTTACTTTCCATAAAATGGTAGACAACCCTTTTATTTAAAGTAAAATTCCTGTTTGTGTTTGTTAAGTGCAACATCAAAAATAAAAGGGTGCAGCACCACCCTCCTAATTCTCGATCGACTAGGCGATCAATAATGAATGAGAGCGCAGAGCCTCCCGGTATACCTACGTCACTCATCCCAGGAGGCTCTTGGGTGCTCGGGCATGCACAGAAGGAGCCCTTTCAATAGGGATTGCCAATCTCATGCATGCACAGTGAGATCAGCAATTGTCTTCCCAATCTATATCCCCTGATATCACGTATGGGCAGTGCGAAGGAAGAAGAACATAGAAAAAGAGAGGAGAAGATGGCGGCGCCTGTCGCGCCCTCTGTGCTGGGCCGAAGAGGGATACCGGGAAGACGCGGGACCCGATGGAAGAAACCTCCCGACAGATAGACTGCTCAGTGGGATTGAAGGTAAGTGTGATTTTTTTCTTTTGGGTTAGTTTTGGATTTAACTCCACTTTAAGTAAAATGAGTGTAGGAGAGGGGAAAAAATGAAGAAAGATTAAAAAAAAAGGAGAAGAAAAGAAACAGAAGAAAAGGAGCAATAAAGAACGAAAGAAAAAAAGAGAGAAGAGAAAGAGAAAAAGGAAATAAGGAAAAGGTCTACACTATTATTAGAAAAGAGAAAAGAAAGGAAGACAGAGAGAGAAAAGAAAGAAAGCTATCCGTATGCTAATTGTTGAGAAGGTCAGACATGAATTATTACAATAGTACTCCGCTAGCTGCACCAAGCAATGTTATCCCATTACACAGATGGAATTATTTCCATTGAAGATAATGTTTACCAGAACCATTTTATTCTAACTAAAACCAAGAGATTTCAGCTTTTCCGTCCACTGATCTGTTCTGTAAGATTTCTACAATGGAATAATGGGATTTGTTCTTACAAATTGCGCTTATTGCCGAGCAAGAATTGATTTCAGTGTATTTCTCCTTTATTGCATTGTTTCTGTTGCCTCCGTTGATGTAACGCAGAGATAGGGCCAAAAAAACAATGCAGACAAAGTGTTATCTACGCGGCTTAAATAAATCAAACCCGATGCAGCAACTGGCTAAAGAGGAGCTGCGGGCGGCCTGGCCAGGAAAATTTTTTTATAGCTGACATACTTTTCTCCGGTTTCCAGTTCACGGTCGAAATAGGAAATTGTGTTTATGTTTAAGGAGATATTGTCATCTGGGCCATGAAGAGCAAAGGGAAGGTGTCTCTGGAAATAAAGTGGGGGGTCTTAAATGCGCAGATTTCCAGTTCCCTGCCCCCCTGGCATTTGTCTATTGGGGTATGGAGAAGGTGGGGATCCTGTTCAAACGTCCAATCTGCCCTCCCCTTAAATCAGCCCCTTTTATACCTGAATATTATTTTCTATGATTCCATATATCATACTAAACCCTCCTCACCCATTCCCAACTTTCTTATACTTATCCTGCCTCCATTATCCTACTACTCCTTCCTCCCTGGTAGCCAATGTTAAAATTGGTGGAGTCACCAACTGGGGTAATGGTGATGCCACTCCTTAGATGTGCACTATAAAATGTAACTTTTTTTTTAAATTTAAAGCCAACCTATCACCAAAATAAAAATAAATTCAACAAAATAAAACCTAGAACAGCGGTCCCCAACCGGTGGTCCATGAGAAAATTTCGGTGGTCCGCAGCTCTGGCCAGTGCCCCACCCTGAGTAGGGTCAGCAGAAGGACCTTGCTGGGGGGATGCACCGGCCAGAGCCTCGGACCATGTCCCCCATACAAATCCCAGGCTCAGGAAAGTGGGCTCAGACCTGCGATGGGAGAGTGGTCAGGGTTATGTCACTATGGGGGAGGTTTCTCCCACTTTGAGTGACACCCAGCTCCCGCGTATGCATGGTCTGGAGCCAGTGATTTCAGTGGTAGCGGGACCGAAAAAAGTTGGCAATCACTGTCTTAGAATACCCATGTCACTCATCTCAGGAGGCTTCTGGCTACTCCTTCTGTGCATGCCCAACATCGGGCATGCACAGAAAAGTCTTTTTCCTACATGGGAAATAAAAATGCAGTTCTTATACATGCATGCTTTTTTTCTCCATTTACAGCAGCTATGTCACCCAATCTTGCGCCTGGGCAGTGCGATATCGGGTGATGGCAGCAGAAGCCGGAAGATGAACAAAGAAAATGGTGGCAACCAGCACTTCCCTTCTGCCAGCAAAAAGGTGGATTGCAGGAAAGCTTTGGAGGGATCTGCAGAAGTTAGTTTTTTTTTTAGTTTAGTTCTGCTTGAAGTGCTGTGCTAAAAATACTACTGAGAAAAAATGTGAGACTTAATATCAGGGGGAGGAATAAAGGGTGCAAAGTGTGCAAGGGCCCCAGGCCCTACTCAGCCAACAGGGGGCCAAAAACTCAGTTCAGCAGAGGAGCCCCAAGCCAGTTCTGCTCAGAGGCCACTATTGGCTATATCTTCCTCTGCTTAATACTGACTTCCAGTATTCTTTCAGTCTTGCACACTTGTACAGGCAATTCTTCTGTGCTGAAATTGCTTGCTTTGATTTCACTTTTAGTTATTACACATTAGAACCTGCAGCAAGACAGAGCCGGCCTCATTTCTTGGACATCCAGCATCATTTGGCCCGTCACTTCTCATCCTTATTATCCCTGGCCCACCCACTTTATTTTCTGAATTTTAGTTCTTTTAAACATGGGATATCTCCTACCCCTTATGTAGTAATAAACCTGCCGGGTCACAAATTTCTTTGCAGAACTAGAGTTTCGTTTTAAAGGTTTCAGTGAAGTTTACCCTTCTTTCATTGTTGAAGAAGTATTGTATTTATACTTGGTGCAGAGACATTTTTGTGCCTGTGTACTCTCTGCTCTGTGGCTTTGTGGTCTCTGGAACGTTTCCACTTCCTCAGAACGGGGGAAGAAAGTTCGAGTTTAATTCAAAGAGAATGTTCACAGATGGCGACACATTATTTGTTTTGTCAGCAGAAGCAGCCGCCTATGATGTAATAATAGATTTCGAGATGTATGATTCCTAGCTTTGACAGCTTTGAGTTGTTAGATCTATTGTTTAAAGCTGATCTAGAGACTAGACCAAATACATTAAAGAGATGAAGAGAAAAAAAAATTATATTCAGGGAGAACCAGTCACCATTGGGCTTAACAATTTTTGTATGTAACTTTTCATCCTTATTTAATGTACAGCACTGCGCAATATGTTGGCACTATATAAATACTATTTATTAATATTAATAATATTCTGGCCATTTGTTCTTCACTCTTGTTCTTTTCTAAGACTACTTACACTCGTCAGATGAATATTGCCCAGGACAAATCATCATGCTCTGAAATTCTCCGAGATGGTGCCCCAACATTGTTTACCACCATTGGTAATGACCACTGTTCACTCCTATGGAGAGAGCACAGTGGGTAAGGCTTGCTCATCCTCCATCTCCCTTCTCTGACTTCTTTACATTAGGGATGAGAGAGCAACATTTTTAAACTCAATCTCGCTGTGAATTCAGCTGTTCTCGCTTACCGAAACTGTAAGCAAGCACGGCCGGTGTAAATTCGCCGACCGAGATCAAATTTTCCTTAAAAGAAAAACAAATTAAAAGAAAAGACCCGCTGGCTGTGCTTATCAATAAATGCAGCCACGGCTGCTATTATTGATCAGCTTAGCGTGCGATCCCGGGCACTAGAGGTTAAATAGGGACAAGTCTCCCCATTCAAAACCTGCAGTGCTCTCTGATTGGCTGAGGAAAGGAAAATCCTGATGACGCTCATGAATAAATGCAGCCCTGGGAATCCACTGAGATCCCCGGGCACTAGAGGGTAATTACCCTCTAGTGCCCAGGGATCGCACACAGGAGGATTCCCAGGGCTGCATGAATAAATGCAGCCCTTGGAATCCTCATGTACTGATTTCCTGGAACTTTCGATGGGCAAAAAAGGTTCGCCGAAATTTTGCGGACTCATCGGAGATTCGAGGAAATTTTCCCAAGAATGCCAGAGGCATTCTCGCTCATCCCTACAATTCATTCATAGGGAGCTCTGTGCAAACCATAACCATAATAAATAAACCATATTATTAAACCATAATAAAATCATCACATCTCAATAAAATACATTAAAATTTGAATTTTCAGAATGAATTATAAATTAAATATTGTTGGGGAATGGACATTTTTTTACCAATGACCAAACTCATTCCAGGTTTGCTGGATGATCCAAAATGTCTCTATCTTTTTCAGAGGGAGCAGAGGGGCTGAAACCTCAAATAGCTAGCAATCAGAAATAAATTGACTTCTGAATGATAATCTAATAATCATCTAATCTCTCCTTCTCTTTCTCTTATTGAACATTGATGAGGTCATTTCATTGCTCTTTCCTATGGTCAGCACATGTGCATGCAGCAGACCCAATTGGACCTGAAAGCGGCCCTTTTTCCAGGTCTGTATAGGGGATTACAAGAGGCTGAAATCAAGTCAAATTAATTTGATTACTCAGAATGAAATTTAAACAATTTTGTAAAATTTATTATTATATGATTAATAATAAACAGGATTTAAATAGCGCAAACATATTATGCAGCGCTGTACATTAAATAGGGAATCATTTAATTCATTGGTGTTTAAGTTAGATGTTATCTGCAGTGCTATTTTTTATCTCAGGCATGGTAACATTTAGGATTTTTTTTCTTTCAGTAGTCTTCAAAAGTTTAACATGTATATATGTTCACACAGAAATGAATGCTGGAACATAATGTATGCCGGGCTATTAGGGGATTCACAGAAGCCGAGTGTTCTGTATTTTCATGCTATAAGTTTATCCTTCAGAGCTCTCATAATACCCGCTCTCTGTTAGAGCCGGTGGTACCATCTCAGATTGAATATCCCTCTGTGTGCTAATAACAGGGCTGCAATTCTGGGAAGTACCAAGTACATTTCTACAAAGGGGCCCCCGCTTGTGTCATGTCATAAATAACACTTTTACTGCCTGGCTCCAGATCAAGGTTCTCAGGACTGTACACTTCATTACAAGTCCTCCTCCACTTCCTAGAACAAGAACATGGGACTGTGATATAATATTAGGGAACTCTAAAAGCACATTTTACAAAAAAAAAAAAAATATCCAAAATAAAAAAAATAAAAAAGTACATAAAAAAAATATATATATATATGAGTTTTAGTTGCATCCATTCAAATGCATTCGTTTTCATTTTTGGCAACAAAAAACTTTTTAAATTTCAATTTGCACCTTAAGATTGTACTAACACCTCCCTTTTTCCCTGTGTCCTTTTTTATTATCTTGATTCTGTAAAAACCTTTTATAGCCCATGTGACATCAATACAGAGGCTGCAAAAGGTCAATCCTCAGGATCCAGGAGGAGGAGTCCAAAATTCTCTGCCAGTCTCTGTGACCAATCAGAGACAGGGGGCATTTCGGTGTAGGAAAAATAGGAACTAATTTATCTCTGACTCTCACGCCTCAATACATCAGTTCTAGCAGAAATAAGGACTCTGAGAAGGACATAACACAGTCACCTTGCTTGTCTCATATGCCACGGGTGCCATGTTTATTATACTTTGCAGGAATGCCGACAACCCTTTATCTCTCGCATTTACTGAAATCAGAGAAACCCTTTTTTCTATGTTAGCACTGAACTCTGGGAAACCCTAAAACTTGCTCCATACCTCCCTACTCCTATTCAGAGCTCATCCCCCAAAAGGTTATTTTTTACTAACCATTATATTTTACTAATCATTTCTCTTCTGACACTGCTGACGGCTCAATGAATCACACATCTCAGCACATATATATTGTTCCTCTACTTGTGCACATGGTTATCACAGGATGTACAACACTATAATTTAATAATCTGCTTTGTCCAGCAGAAGTTTAGCAGAAGTCTTTGTGCAATCAGTACCATGGCTGTAGCGTAGTAAACTTTATCATGGGCTGGGGATTTCTCAGCTCTCATCACTGCCTCTCACACACTGTATCAGCACATAGACATTCCTGGTAAATCTGCATATGCATACAGTCATCCCTAGGAAATGTGCACTCATGAAGCTGAGATTGAATGATTAACAGAACAGAAAGCAAGTGGCTGAAAGGGGAGGGCCAGGGGGGCACAGACCGGGGGGGTCCATCAGAAATTAAGTGAACTAAAAATACCCGCTGCAGATTCTAATTTGAATGTTAGTGTTCAGGGGAATGGAATTAATTACTTTTAGCACAGAAAAGGACTAGCTAATGACTAGCCATGTAATCTATCTAATTTTTAGAAATCTACACCATTTGTAGATGATTTTCCCCACCAGTCAAATGATTGATTTCAAACAATTTGCCAACCTTTTGAAATCCCTTGCCAGACTTTTAGGCATCCACAACCTTGTTTCTGAGGACCTTGGAGAGTTCTTTTGATCTTGGCATGATGAAAGCACATGTCAATAGCAAGCATAGTTAAGACAACCCCAGACCTTTAATATTAGGTGTTTAAATAAAACAAATTCCACCAGCATACTTCGGTTCTATTAATTGATACCCAGGGGTTTATTTATAAATGTTTTCACCAAAGATTCCTCCGACTTTTACCCAAAATACCCCAAAAACACATTGGATTCAATTAGAAAATGTCTGAAATAACTTTTTTAATGTCTATATTCCAATTGAATCCAATACGAATAATGTGTGAAGTTTGAGTGAATCTTGGGCGAAATCAATTATTAAATAATTATACCCCCTAATATGGAACACCCATTTCTAATTTCATGATTTTTATGAAATTTTGAAAATAAATGCACACAATGGATTTTGTGCTATTTTATCACGTATATCAGTTTCATGTGAAAGAAAGACAAAAAAGGAAGAAAGAACGATAGAAGAAAAAAAAAGAAAACTCTATGCTATTGTTGAGAAAGGGGAAGGAAGAGGAGATGAAAATGAAAAGAATTCAGAAAAATTAGATAGGGGGGTGGGTAAAGAAAGGAAAGAAGAGAATGAAAGAAGGTGGAAAGGAAAAAAATAAGAACAGAAAAGAAGAAAATAAAGCTCTATAAGGTAGAAAGGAATGGATAAAGGGGGGTTAAAGGAAGGAAAGAAGGGAATAAAATAAAAAGGGAAAGAAATAATTAAAGTGTACCTAAACTCAGAATTTTTACTTTCCATAAAATGGTAGACAACCCTTTTATTTAAAGTAAAATTCCTGTTTGTGTTTGTTAAGTGCAACATCAAAAATAAAAGGGTGCAGCACCACCCTCCTAATTCTCGATCGACTAGGCGATCAATAATGAATGAGAGCGCAGAGCCTCCCGGTATACCTACGTCACTCATCCCAGGAGGCTCTTGGGTGCTCGGGCATGCACAGAAGGAGCCCTTTCAATAGGGATTGCCAATCTCATGCATGCACAGTGAGATCAGCAATTGTCTTCCCAATCTATATCCCCTGATATCACGTATGGGCAGTGCGAAGGAAGAAGAACATAGAAAAAGAGAGGAGAAGATGGCGGCGCCTGTCGCGCCCTCTGTGCTGGGCCGAAGAGGGATACCGGGAAGACGCGGGACCCGATGGAAGAAACCTCCCGACAGATAGACTGCTCAGTGGGATTGAAGGTAAGTGTGATTTTTTTCTTTTGGGTTAGTTTTGGATTTAACTCCACTTTAAGTAAAATGAGTGTAGGAGAGGGGAAAAAATGAAGAAAGATTAAAAAAAAAGGAGAAGAAAAGAAACAGAAGAAAAGGAGCAATAAAGAACGAAAGAAAAAAAGAGAGAAGAGAAAGAGAAAAAGGAAATAAGGAAAAGGTCTACACTATTATTAGAAAAGAGAAAAGAAAGGAAGACAGAGAGAGAAAAGAAAGAAAGCTATCCGTATGCTAATTGTTGAGAAGGTCAGACATGAATTATTACAATAGTACTCCGCAAGCTGCACCAAGCAATGTTATCCTATTACACAGATGGAATTATTTCCATTGAAGATAATGTTTACCAGAACCATTTTATTCTAACTAAAACCAAGAGATTTCAGCTTTTCCGTCCACTGATCTGTTCTGTAAGATTTCTACAATGGAATAATGGGATTTGTTCTTACAAATTGCGCTTATTGCCGAGCAAGAATTGATTTCAGTGTATTTCTCCTTTATTGCATTGTTTCTGTTGCCTCCGTTGATGTAACGCAGAGATAGGGCCAAAAAAACAATGCAGACAAAGTGTTATCTACGCGGCTTAAATAAATCAAACCCGATGCAGCAATTGGCTAAAGAGGAGCTGCGGGCGGCCTGGCCAGGAAAATTTTTTTATAGCTGACATACTTTTCTCCGGTTTCCAGTTCACGGTCGAAATAGGAAATTGTGTTTATGTTTAAGGAGATATTGTCATCTGGGCCATGAAGAGCAAAGGGAAGGTGTCTCTGGAAATAAAGTGGGGGGTCTTAAATGCGCAGATTTCCAGTTCCCTGCCCCCCTGGCATTTGTCTATTGGGGTATGGAGAAGGTGGGGATCCTGTTCAAACGTCCAATCTGCCCTCCCCTTAAATCAGCCCCTTTTATACCTGAATATTATTTTCTATGATTCCATATATCATACTAAACCCTCCTCACCCATTCCCAACTTTCTTATACTTATCCTGCCTCCATTATCCTACTACTCCTTCCTCCCTGGTAGCCAATGCTAAAATTGGTGGAGTCGCCAACTGGGGTAATGGTGATGCCACTCCTTAGATGTGCACTATAAAATGTAACTTTTTTTTTAAATTTAAAGCCAACCTATCACCAAAATAAAAATAAATTCAACAAAATAAAACCTAGAACAGCGGTCCCCAACCGGTGGTCCATGAGAAAATTTCGGTGGTCCGCAGCTCTGGCCAGTGCCCCACCCTGAGTAGGGTCAGCAGAAGGACCTTGCTGGGGGGATGCACCGGCCAGAGCCTCGGACCATGTCCCCCATACAAATCCCAGGCTCAGGAAAGTGGGCTCAGACCTGCGATGGGAGAGTGGTCAGGGTTATGTCACTATGGGGGAGGTTTCTCCCACTTTGAGTGACACCCAGCTCCCGCGTATGCATGGTCTGGAGCCAGTGATTTCAGTGGTAGCGGGACCGAAAAAAGTTGGCAATCACTGTCTTAGAATACCCATGTCACTCATCTCAGGAGGCTTCTGGCTACTCCTTCTGTGCATGCCCAACATCGGGCATGCACAGAAAAGTCTTTTTCCTACATGGGAAATAAAAATGCAGTTCTTATACATGCATGCTTTTTTTCTCCATTTACAGCAGCTATGTCACCCAATCTTGCGCCTGGGCAGTGCGATATCGGGTGATGGCAGCAGAAGCCGGAAGATGAACAAAGAAAATGGTGGCAACCAGCACTTCCCTTCTGCCAGCAAAAAGGTGGATTGCAGGAAAGCTTTGGAGGGATCTGCAGAAGTTAGTTTTTTTTTTAGTTTAGTTCTGCTTGAAGTGCTGTGCTAAAAATACTACTGAGAAAAAATGTGAGACTTAATATCAGGGGGAGGAATAAAGGGTGCAAAGTGTGCAAGGGCCCCAGGCCCTACTCAGCCAACAGGGGGCCAAAAACTCAGTTCAGCAGAGGAGCCCCAAGCCAGTTCTGCTCAGAGGCCACTATTGGCTATATCTGCCTCTGCTTAATACTGACTTCCAGTATTCTTTCAGTCTTGCACACTTGTACAGGCAATTCTTCTGTGCTGAAATTGCTTGCTTTGATTTCACTTTTAGTTATTACACATTAGAACCTGCAGCAAGACAGAGCCGGCCTCATTTCTTGGACATCCAGCATCATCTGGCCCGTCACTTCTCATCCTTATTATCCCTGGCCCACCCACTTTATTTTCTGAATTTTAGTTCTTTTAAACATGGGATATCTCCTACCCCTTATGTAGTAATAAACCTGCCGGGTCACAAATTTCTTTGCAGAACTAGAGTTTCGTTTTAAAGGTTTCAGTGAAGTTTACCCTTCTTTCATTGTTGAAGAAGTATTGTATTTATACTTGGTGCAGAGACATTTTTGTGCCTGTGTACTCTCTGCTCTGTGGCTTTGTGGTCTCTGGAACGTTTCCACTTCCTCAGAACGGGGGAAGAAAGTTCGAGTTTAATTCAAAGAGAATGTTCACAGATGGCGACACATTATTTGTTTTGTCAGCAGAAGCAGCCGCCTATGATGTAATAATAGATTTCGAGATGTATGATTCCTAGCTTTGACAGCTTTGAGTTGTTAGATCTATTGTTTAAAGCTGATCTAGAGACTAGACCAAATACATTAAAGAGATGAAGAGAAAAAAAAATTATATTCAGGGAGAACCAGTCACCATTGGGCTTAACAATTTTTGTATGTAACTTTTCATCCTTATTTAATGTACAGCACTGCGCAATATGTTGGCACTATATAAATACTATTTATTAATATTAATAATATTCTGGCCATTTGTTCTTCACTCTTGTTCTTTTCTAAGACTACTTACACTCGTCAGATGAATATTGCCCAGGACAAATCATCATGCTCTGAAATTCTCCGAGATGGTGCCCCAACATTGTTTACCACCATTGGTAATGACCACTGTTCACTCCTATGGAGAGAGCACAGTGGGTAAGGCTTGCTCATCCTCCATCTCCCTTCTCTGACTTCTTTACATTAGGGATGAGAGAGCAACATTTTTAAACTCAATCTCGCTGTGAATTCAGCTGTTCTCGCTTACCGAAAATGTAAGCAAGCACGGCCGGTGTAAATTCGCCGACCGAGATCAAATTTTCCTTAAAAGAAAAACAAATTAAAAGAAAAGACCCGCTGGCTGTGCTTATCAATAAATGCAACCACGGCTGCTATTATTGATCAGCTTAGCGTGCGATCCCGGGCACTAGAGGTTAAATAGGGACAAGTCTCCCCATTCAAAACCTGCAGTGCTCTCTGATTGGCTGAGGAAAGGAAAATCCTGATGACGCTCATGAATAAATGCAGCCCTGGGAATCCACTGAGATCCCCGGGCACTAGAGGGTAATTACCCTCTAGTGCCCAGGGATCGCACACAGGAGGATTCCCAGGGCTGCATGAATAAATGCAGCCCTTGGAATCCTCATGTACTGATTTCCTGGAACTTTCGATGGGCAAAAAAGGTTCGCCGAAATTTTGCGGACTCATCGGAGATTCGAGGAAATTTTCCCAAGAATGCCAGAGGCATTCTCGCTCATCCCTACAATTCATTCATAGGGAGCTCTGTGCAAACCATAACCATAATAAATAAACCATATTATTAAACCATAATAAAATCATCACATCTCAATAAAATACATTAAAATTTGAATTTTCAGAATGAATTATAAATTAAATATTGTTGGGGAATGGACATTTTTTTACCAATGAAGCTTGGGTTGGAGCGTGGGGGTGGAGAAAGATCATGGAGCGTGGGTTGGAGTGTGTAGGTGGAGACCGGTCATGGAGGAGAGATGCATGGCAGTTGATGGACGGCTCCATAGCTT
>NW_027317563.1:0-11943 GCF_032062135.1 Pyxicephalus adspersus | reverse complement strand
TTTTTTTACAGAAATACAGAAATTTTTCTTTTTATTTTCATAGATAGCAAGTGGTATCAGAATTAATTATCTGTAATTTTTTTTACAGAAATACAGAAATTTTTCTGTTTATTTTGATAGATTGCAAGTGGTATCAGAAATAATTATATGAATTTTTTTTACAGAAATACAGAAATTTTTCTGTTTATTTTGATAGCAAGTAGTATCAGAATTAATTACCTGTATTTTTTTTTACAGAAATACGGAAATTTTTCTGTTTATTTTGATAGCAAGTGGTATCAGAAATAATTATCTGCATTTTTTTTTTATAGAACTACAGAACTTTTTCTGTTTATTTTCATAGATAGCAAGTGGTATCAGAATAATTATCTGTATTTTTTTACAGAAATACAGATTTTTTTTATTTTCTAAGATAGCAAGTGGTATCAGAATAATTACCTGTATTTTTTTTACAGAAATACAGAAGTTTTTCTGTTTATTTTCATAGATAGCAAGTGGTATCAGAATTAATTTTCTGTTTTTTTATTTAAAGAAATACAAAAAAATTTCTGTTTATTTTGATAGATTGCAAGTGATATCAGAATTAATTATCTGTAATTTTTTTTTACAGAAATACAGAATTTTTCTGTTGATTTTCATAGATAGCAAGTGGTTTCAGAATAATTATCTGTATTTTTTTTTACAAAAATACAGAAATTTTTCTGTTTATTTTGATAGATTGCAAGTGGTATCAGAATTATTTATCTGTATTTTTTTTACAAAAATACAGAAATTTTTCTGTTTATTTTGATAGATTGCAAGTGGTATCAGAATTAATTATCTGTATTTTTTTTACAAAAATACAGAAATTTTTCTGTTTATATTGATAGATAGCAAGTGGTATCAGAAGTACCATATTTTCCGGTGTATAAGACGACTTTTTAAGCCCAAAAAATGTTTGTCAAAGTCGGGGGTCGTCTATATACACACTATTTTTACATAGAATGGTAGACAATTCTATTATCTAAAGTAAAAATTTTCTTTGTTACTGTTTTTTTTTTAAATGGAACAAACTCTATATTTTAACTGAAAAAGCTGGGGGTTGTCTTATACGCCCAGTCGTCTTATATGCCGGAAAATACAGTAATTATATGAATTTTTTTTACAGAAATACAGAAATGTTTCTGTTTATTTTGATAGCAAGTAGTATCAGAATTATTTACCTGTATTTTTTTTTTACAGAAATACAGAAATTTTTCTGTTTATTTTGATAGCAAGTGGTATCAGAAATAATTATCGGTATTTTTTTTATAGAAATACAGAAATTTTTCTGTTTATTTTCATAGATAGCAAGTGGTATCAGAATAATTATCGGTATTTTTTTACAGAAATACAGAATTTTTTTTGTTTATTTTCTAAGATAGCAAGTGGTATCAGAATAACTACCTGTATTTTTTTACAGAAATACAGAATTTTTCTGTTGATTTTCATAGATAGCAAGTGGTATCAGAATAATTATCTGTATTTTTTTTACAAAAATACAGAAATTTTTCTGTTTATTTTGATAGATAGCAAGTGAGAAATACAGAAATTTTTCTGTTTATTTTGATAGGTAGCAAGTGGTATCAGAATTAATTACCTGTATTTTTTTTTAAAGAAATACAGAAAATTTTCTGTTTATTTTGATAGATAACAAGTGGTATCAGAGTTAATTATCTGTGTTTTTTTACAGAAATATAGAAAATTTTCTGTTTATTTTGATAGATAGCAAGTGGTATCAGAATTAATTATCTGTATTTGTTTTTTACAGAAATACAGAAAATTTTCTTTTTTTTTTTTGATAGAGAGCAAGTGGTATCAGAATTAATTATCTGTATTTTTTTACAGGAATACAGAAATTGTTCGGTTTATTTTGATTGATAGCAACTTGCTATCTATGAAAATGAACTGAAAATGCAGATAATAATAAAGATAATAATACAAGCACTACAGAAATAAAGACATTTTTCTGTTTATTTTGATAGATTACAAGAGTTAGCATAAATTATGATAATCTATCAAAATAAACAGTAAAATTTATGTATTTTTGTAAAAAAAATACAGATATTACATTCTGATACCACTTGCTATCTCTAAAAAAAATCCATAAAAATGTCTGTATTTCTTTAAAAAAATACAGACATTTAATTCTGATATCACTTGCTATCTATCAAATTAAACAGCAAAATGTATATTTTTCTATAAAAAAAAATACAGATGTTTCATTCAGGCTACAACTTGCTATCTATCAAAGACATAAAGATGTATGTATTTCTCTCCAAAAAATACTGATACTTAATTATGATTCATAATTAAATTTCATTATTTTTTAGAGAGAAATACATTTTTTATGGCTATTTAGATAGATAGCAAGTGGGATTAGAATTCAATATCTGTATTTTTTTTACAGAAATAAAGAAGATTATATGGGCTTTTGGATAGATACTAAGTGCTATCATAATGAAATATCTGTATGTTTTATGGTTAAATATAGAAATTTTTCTGTCTTTTGTGATATATTACAAGAGGTAAAAAAATTTAGGAAACCTCTTGCAATCTATCACAAAAAACTAAAAATGTCTGTATTTCTGTAAAAAAATACAGATATTTTATTATGATAGCACTTTGTATCGATCCAAAAGACATTAAAAAAAATTCTATATTTCTCTACAAAAAATAGAGATATTTCATTCTGATCCCACTTTGCTATTTATCTCCAAAGCCATAAACATTTCTATATTTATCTTTCAAAAATCTAGATATTTAATTCTGATAGCACTTTGTATCGATCCAAAAGACATTAAAAAAATTCTATATTTCTCTACAGAAAATAGAGATCTTTAGTTCTGATCCCACTTTGCTATATATCCCTAAAGCCATAAAAATTGATGTATTATTTTACAAACAATACAGATATTTAATTCTGATAGCACTTGGTATTTGGTATCTATCCAAAAGGCCATAAAAATCATATATTTTTCACCAAAAAATACAGATATTTTATTCTGGGAGCACTTGGATATGTAGCCTAAAACCCATAAAAATGTATGTATTTATGTGAAACAAATACATATATTTAACTGTGATAGCACTTGCTAGATATCCACAAATGATAAAAAATGTATGTATTTCCCCGCGTATTCCACCAAGTCCGTTCCCTTTATGTGGTATCCTACTTACCTACATACCTAGATAGTAGGTATGGAAAGTGTGATTTTCGTTAACCCATTAATGTCTCAATTAGCTACAGCTTCTACGCTGTCCATGGAGGTTATGGCCTCAACCTCCAATGCGGTCCACGCTCCGTAAAAGGGCCCACTGCCTCCTACTGCCTGTAACTGCTGCCGCCTTCCCAGTACCCAACTCTAGATGCAAGATAGTAATGAAGTCCACGATCTGTCTCAGAGCCCACCACCTCCTCCTCCTGCTGTAAATGATGCTGCCGCCTGCCCTGTACCCGACTCTAGATGCCAGATACTAATGCCATCCATACTCCGTCCCTGAGCCCTCCGCCTTCGAATCATGCTGCCTGCCTAGTACCCAACTTTAGATGCCAATTACTAGTTGGTGTCCACACTCTGTCTCAGTGCTAAATGCCTCCTCCTCATGCTGTTACTGCTGCTTCCCAGTACCCAACTCTAGATGCCAGACACGAATGCAGTCCACACTTTGACTCAGAGCCCACCACCTCCTCCTCCTGCTGTAAATGATGCTGCCTTTCCAGTACCTGACTTTAAATGCCAGACACTAATGCCATCCATACTCCGTCTCAGAGCCCTCTGCCTTCGGATGATGCTGCTACTGCTGCTGCCTGCCTAGTACCCAACTCTAGATGCCAATTACTAATGTCGTACACACTCCCTCTCAGTGCTAAATGCCTCCTCCTCATGCTGTTACTGCTGCTGCCCAGTAGCCAACTCTAGATGCCAGTTACTTATGCTGTCCACCCTCCGTCTCAGAGCCCACCGCCTCATCCATTCATGTCTCTAATAGCTACAGCTTCTACACTGTCTATATAGATGATGGCCTTAACTTTTAATGCCTTCCTTGCTCCGTCTCAAGGCCCACCGCCTCCTCCTCCCAGTACCCAGCTCTAGATGCCAGACTAGACTCCAGCTCAACAGGGTCATCTTTCCCCGCTGATTCCGCCAAGCCCAATCACCTTTCATGTGGTTTCGCTACATAGTATGTAGGGACAGATTGTAATCTCGCTCATCCATTCATGTCTCCAATAGCTACAGCTTGTACACTGTCCATATTGGTGATGGCCTCAACCTCTAATGCCGTCCTTTCTCCGTCTCAGGGCCCACCGCCTCCTCCTCCCAGTACCCAGCTCTAGATGCCAGACTACACTTTAGCTCAACAGGGTCTTCTTTCCCCGCTGATTCCGCCAAGCCCAATCCCTTTCATGTGGTTTCGCTACATAGTAGCTGGTAGGGACAGATTGGAATCTCGCTCATCCATTCATGTCTCCAATAGCTACAGCTTCTACACTGTCCGTATAGGTGATGTCCTCAACTTCTAATGCCCTCCTTGCTTCGTCCCAGGGCCCATCGCCTCCTCCTCCCAGTACCCAGCTCTAGATGCCAGACTAGACTCCAGCTCAACAGGGTCTTCTTTCCCCGCTGATTCCTCCAAGCCCAATCCCTTTCATGTGGTTTGGCTACATAGTAGCAGGTAGGGACAGATTGGAATCTCGCTCATCCATTCATGTCTCCGATAGCTACAGCTTCTACACTGTCCATATAGGTGAAGTACTCAACTTCTAATGCCCTCCTTGCTCCATCTCAGGGCCCACCGCCTCCTCCTCCCAGTACCCAGCTCTAGATGCCAGACTAGACTCCAGCTCAACAGGGTCTTCTTTCCCCGCTGATTCCGCCAAGCCCAATCCCTTTCATGTGGTTTTGCTACATAGTAGGTAGGGACAGATTGGAATCTCACTCATCCATTCATGTCTCCAATAGCTACACCTTCTACACTGTCCATATAGGTGATGGCCTTAACTTCTAATGCCCTCCTTGCTCTGTCTCAGGGCCCACAGCCTCCTCCTCCTAGTACCCAGCTCTAGATGCCAGACTAGACTCCAGCTCAACAGGTTCTTCTTTCCCCGCTGATTCTGCCAAGCCCAATCCCTTTCGTGTGGTTTCGCTACATAGTAGGTAGGGACTAATTGGAATCTCGCTTCCAACTTCCAATGCCCTCCTTGCTCCGTCTCAGGGCCCACCGCCTCCTCCTCCCAGTACCCAGCTCTAGATGCCAGATTAGACTCCAGCTCAACAGGGTCTTCTTTCCCCCCTGATTCCGCCAAGCCCAATCCCCTTTCATGTGGTTTCGCTACATAGTAGCAGGTAGGGACAGATTGGAATCTCACTCATCCATTCATGTCTCCAATAGCTACAGCTTCTACACTGTCCATATAAGTGATGGTCTCAACCACTAATTGCCCTCATTGCTCCGTCTCAGGACCCACCGCCTCTTCCTCACAGGACCCAGCTCTAGATGCCAGACTAGACTCCAGCTCAAAAGGGTCTTCTTTCCCCGCTGATTCCGCCAAGCCCAACCCCTTTCATGTGGTTTCGCTACATAGTAGGTAGGGACAGATTGGAATCTCACTCATCCATTCATGTCTCCAATAGCTACACCTTCTACACTGTCTATATAGGTGATGGCCTTAACTTCTAATGCCCTCCTTGCTCCCTCTCAGGGCCCACCGCCTCCTCCTCCTAGTACCCAGCTCTAGATGCCAGACTAGACTTCAGCTCAACAGGTTCTTCTTTCCCCACTGATTCTACCAAGCCCAATCCCTTTCATGTGGTTTCATTACATAGTAGGTAGGGACAGATTGGAATCTCGCTCATCCATTCATGTCTCCAATAGCTACAGCTTCTACACTTTCCATATAGGTGATGGCCTCAACTACTAATGCCGTCCTTGCTCCATCCCAGGGCCCATCGCCTCCTCCTCCCAGTAGCCAGCTCTAGATGCCAGACTGGACTCCAGCTCAACAGGGTCTTCTTTCCCCGCTGATTCCTTCAAGCCCAATCCCTTTCATGTGGTTTCGCAACATAGTAGGTAGCGACAGATTGGAATCTCACTCATGCATTCATGTCTCATATTGCTACAGCTTCTACACTGTCCATATAGGTCCTGGCCTTAACTTCTAATGCCCTCCTTGCTCCGTCTCAGGGCCCGCCACCTCCTCCTCCCAGTACCCAGCTCTAGATGCCAGACTAGACTCCAGCTCAACAGGATCTTCTTTCCCCGCTGATTTATGGACAGATTGGAATCTCGCTCATCCATTCATGTCTCCAATAGCTACAGCTTCTACACTGTCCATATAGGTGATGGCCTCAACCACTAATGCCGTCCTTGCTCTGTCTCAGGGCCCATCGCCTCCTCCTCCCAGTACCCAGCTCTAGATGCCAGACTAGACTCCAGCTCAACAGGGTTTTCTTTCCCCGCTGATTTCTTCAAGCCCAATCCTTCATGTGGTTTCGCTACATAGTAGGTAGAGACAGATTGAAATCTCGCTCATCCATTCATGTCTCATATTGCTACAGCTTCTACACTTTACATATAGGTGATGGCCTTAACTTCTAATGCCCTCATTGCTCCATCCCAGGGCCCACCACCTCCTCCTTCCAGTACCCAGCTCTAGATGCCAGACTGGACTCCAGCTCAACAGGGTCTTCTTTCTCCGCTGATTTCTCCATGCCCAATCCCTTTCATGTGGTTTCGCTACATAGTAGCAGGTAGGGACAGATTGGAATCTCGCTCATCCATTCATGTCTCCAATAGCTACAGCGTCTACACTGTCCATATAGGTGATGTCCTCAACCACTAATGCCGTCCTTTCTCCGTCTCAGGGCCCACCGCCTCCTCCTCCCTTTACCCAGCTCTAGATGCCAGACTAGACTCCAGCTCAACAGGGTCTTCTTTCCCCACTGATTCCTCCAAACTCAATCCCTTTCATGTGGTTTCGCTACATAGTAGGTAGGGACGGATTGGAATCTCGCTCATGCATTCATGTCTCATACTGCTACAGCTTCTACACTGTTTATATAGGTGATGGCCTCAACCACTAATGTCGTCCTTGCTCCCTCCCAGGGCCCACCGCCTCCTCCTCACAGTACCCAGCTCTAGATGCCAGACTGGACTCCAGCTCAACAGGGTCTTCTTTCCCTGCTGATTTCTCCAAGCCCAATCCCTTTCATGTGGTTTCCAAGCCCAATCCCTTTCATGTGGTTTCCCTACATAGTAGCAGGTAGGGACAGATTGGAATCTCGCTCATCCATTCATGTCTCCAATAGCTACAGCGTCCAAACTGTCCATATAGGTGATGGCCTCAACCACTAATGCCGTCCTTGCTCCCTCCCAGGGCCCATCCCCTCCTCCTCCCAGGACCCAGCTCTAGATGTCAGTCTAGACTCTAGCTCAACAGGGTCTTCTTTCCCCGCTGATTCCTCCAAGCCCAATCCCTTTCATGTGGTTTCATTACATAGTAGGTAGGGACAGATTGGAATTTCCCTCATCCATTCATGTCTTTAATAGCTACAGCTTCTACACTGTCCATATAGGTGATGGTCATAACTTCTAATGCCCTTCTTGCGCCGTCTCAGGGCCCACCGCCTCTTCCTCCCAGTACCCAGCTCTAGATGCCAGACTGGACTCCAGCTCAACAGGGTCTTCTTTCCCTGCTGATTTCTCCAAGCCCAATCCCTTTCATGTGGTTTCCTCAACAGGGTCTTCTTTCCCTGCTGATTTCTCCAAGCCCAATCCCTTTCATGTGGTTTCCCTACATAGTAGCAGGTAGGGACAGATTGGAATCTTGCTCATCCATTCATGTCTCCAATAGCTACAGCGTCCAAACTGTCCATATAGGTGATGGCCTCAACCACTAATGCCGTCCTTGCTCCTTCCCAGGGCCCACCGCCTCCTCCTCACAGTACCCAGCTCTAGATGCCAGTTAACAATGCTATCCACACTTCTCAGGGCCCACCGCCTCCTCCTCTGGCTTTCACTGATGCTGCCGCCTGCTCAGTACCCTACTCTACCTGCCAGTTACTAATACCGTCCACACTTTGTTCCAGAGCCCACCACCTCTTCCTCCTGCTGTTACTGCTGCCGCCTGCCCAGTACCTAGTACCCAGCTGTAGATGCCAGTTAACAAGGCTGTCCATTCCACATTTTAGAAAGTTACAGCTAGCTGATAGGAAAAGGCAGTCTCCTACACAGCAATGTCTCCAGTAGCTAAAGCTTCTACACTGTCCATATAGGTCATGGCCTCAAACAATAATGCCGTCCTTTCTCCGTCTCAGGGCCCACTGCCTCCTCCTCCCAGTACTCATCTCTAGATGCCAGTTAACAATGCCATCCACACTACTCAGGGCCCACCGCCTACTCTTCCTGCTATTACTGGTGCTGCCTACCCACTGTCCAGTACCCAGCTCTAGATGCCAGGCTGGACTGAAGCTCAATAGGATTTTCTTTCCCCACTGATTCCACCAAGCCCCATTTCCTTTCATGTGCTTTCACTCGATAGCAGGCCGTGAGATGGAGTGTGGAAGGCATTAGTAACTGACATTTAGAGCTGGGTGTAGTGCATCTGTAATGACACCCCGAAGTGTGTAATCAGAAATTTGTGATTGAATGTAGAAGGCCACGTCTTCTGCTTCATCCATCGGTACCACGCTTTATCGGACTGAATTTCTGTGTATGTTACCCCGGAACTGGGACGTGTTGAGGGATGAGATGGGAAACACCAGTATATTTAATGGGAACCGAGAGGTCCTGGATGACCATATTGAGCCATGAATTTATTGAGCTCAGCAGACGTCCGGACACTTCTCCACAACAAATATGTGGCCGTCCTGGGAGACTCCATTCAAAGATCCCTCTACAAGAATCTTGTGAAAATACTGCAGAATGATGACTTTCGGACTGAAAAGCAGCTGAAAGGGAAGGGTGACATGTGATTTCCTGACCCGTGTTTCTTCGGAGTACATAGAGAGCGTGCTGGCCAACTTCCAACATGGACCTTAGCCTGACGTCATCATCAACTCGTGTATATAGGATGTTATCAGGTATCATGAGCAATCACTGCAAAGGTACAAAACCAACCTGGACCAACTGTTTATTCGGCTCACTGAGGTGGGTGCTGAGCCCTAAATGGTGATATGCAACACGTCCATGTCTGTTGGATTCAAAGCTGGTGAAGTGCTAGAGTACCCAATTCCTAATGTGCGCTTGGACATCATAGAAAGGAATTTCTACAGTGCCACACTGGTAGATTTGCACCAAGTGGATGTGATTGACTTGCACTTTCACTTACGCTTCAAGCTGCGCTCCAGGGTTAAAGATGCCACCCACTTGAATCAGCTGGCTCATCGGAAGCATACCTGCATCCTGATGGCTCATTTTGATTAAGCCTGGGGCGTGCAGCAGGAACAGCAGGAAGAGGAGGCGGTGGGCTCTGAGATGGAGCGTCGACAGCAATCTGAATGGCAATCTGTCCCTACCGAGATTGGAATCTCGTTCATCCATTCATGCCTCCAATAGCTACAGCTTCGACACTGTCCATATAGGTGATAGCCTCAACCTCTAATGCCATCCTTGCTCCTTCTCAGGGCCCACCGTCTCCTCTTCATGCTGTAACTGATGCCGCCTGCCCAGTACCCAGCTCTGAATACCAGTTACCAATGCTGTCCACGATCCGTCTCAGGGCCCACCGCCTCCTCTTCCTGCTGTTCCTGCTGCACGCCCCAGGCTTAATCAATATGAGCCATCAGGATGCAGGTATACTTCCGATGGGCCAGCTGATTCAAGTGGGTGGCATCTTTACCCCCTCCTCTTGCTGTTGCCACCTGTCAGTACAGCCATCTAGGTGTCATCGATGATGCACTACACCCAGCTCCAGATGCCAGTTACCAATGCGGTCCCCGTTCCGTCTCGGTGCCCACCGCCTCCTCCTCTTGTTGGTGCCACCTGTCACTTGTAACTTATAACAGAGCTGTGTAGCTGGCTACGTTTTGGACAGAAAGACCCCCCTCAGAGACCTCTGCCTGTACTCTGAAGCCTGTGTATGGCTTGTAACGGAACGGTGAAACCTGGTGGCTGATTTTTTGGACCAGAGGAACCCCCTCATGTCCCTCTCTGCCTCTACTCGGGGACCGTGTAAAATCCGGCATGTTCCATTGACCGCCCCATAAAATGGCTTTGCCAGCAACAGAAAAAAGAATTCCTTATTTTTTTTTTACTTGTACAGTGTTGTGCAGAGCTGGGGGAGTCTTGACATGTCTTTTTAAATGTATTAAATGTATAGGCTGTAGAAGCTCTCCACCGACCCGAAAGACAACCCAAATTTTTTCCCCATTGACTTTAATGGAGTTCAAATTCGACGTTCGATTACACAAATAATTATGCATTATTCCAACGAATAGGGGTCGAATGGAATAGTGAGCTATTCGGCCAACACTATTCAAAATTAGTCCTGGTATTGTACAGTGGCACAAGCTGTCTCTTGTGTTCCCATTACTACAATTGCGGCTCTATTTATAAATGATTTCCCCAGCCAGTTTGCTCTAGATTCATTCATTATTTCTGCTTACACAGATAGCATTTCCCATTATGACAGCTGTGCACTTTTGATATTGGCCACTGAATTGCAGAAAAAGTCATTATTTTTAATAGGATATGAAGGGATACCCCTAAGAGATAGGACCATCTGTTAGCGAATTTCAGGGGGACACATTTATAAATGGAGCTCTTGTAGTGTTAATGTGCACAATAAATATACCGTGTTTCCCCGAAAATTAGACCTACCCCGAAAATAAACCCTAGCATCCTAATCATGCAAGCAGGAAATGTAAGCCCTACCCCGAACATAAGCCCTATCGGCAGATTCTTTGTGCAAGCTTCTTCGAAGAGTGCGGTCACGTGGTGCCCGGTTTCCCCACATACTGTAATATGTGGGGGCTCATATGGAGATACGATATTGTGTGGGGGCACAATTTTTTTTTCTGGAGGGGCAATCAAAGTTTTTTCTAGAGGGCTCGGCGATTTCTACGGTAGTTACGCCTCTGGTAACTGTGATTGTTTTTTTTGCCAACCGTCTCATTTTTGTACATGAATATAGATTTTTGTACATGAGAAAAATAAGACATGCCCTGAAAATAAGCCCTAATGCGATTTTCAGCGGTAAAATTAACATAAGATCCTGTCCTACTTTCGGGGAAGGAAGACCATTCCAGAGAGTTGGGGCATCTCTAGAGAAGTCTTGTATCCCTGCGTGTGATGAGGTTATGAGTGAGGAAGTCATTAGTAGGTCATTGGAGGAGCGGAGAGGGCGGCAGGTTGGAGTGGCTCGGTGGGCAGAGACATCATGTCTGATTTTGTCTATTTTATCTCTAAAGTAGGTGGAAATGTCTTGGGCAGAAAAGGATGTTGTGGGGGAGCAGGTGTGGGGTTTAGGAGGGAGTCAATTGTAGAGAAGAGGTTGCGTGGGTTGGAGGCTTGAGAGGAAATAACTGCAGAGAAATAATTTTGTTTGGTGACAGTGAGCTCTGTGTTAAAACTTTGAAGCTTGGCTTTGTAGTCCATGAAGTCAGCGCTGAGGCCAGATTTCCACCACTTGCGCTCAGCTGCAGCTCAGCTGTTTGGTGTGATTGTTGTGCCAGGGTCGGGAGTTGGCAGGGCAGGGGTAGCGGAAGGTGGCAGGAGCAACATTATCCAAGATGTTTGATAGGGGGATTGGGCAGCCAATTGGCAAATGGGGGACCAAGATAAGTATTGGGCTCTCTATATGGTAAAACGTGTGTAGAATGTCTATGTCAGTGGAAAAATGGAAAAATTAAAAGTTTGAAATTTGGTGTACCTATGGTATAGCGAGAGCCCAATAGTCATCATAATGATTGTTATTTTTGTGCT
>NW_027317562.1:0-11949 GCF_032062135.1 Pyxicephalus adspersus | reverse complement strand
TACGCAGCGCTGTACATTAAATAGGGATTGCAAATGACAGACTAATACAGACAGTGATACAGGAGGAGAGGACCCTGCCCCGAAGAGCTTACAAGATCTATGCAGCTTTTTTTAGATTGATACGATTCTTTGATAAAGTGAACCTTACTCCAAGAAACACGTTGGAGACATTTTCCAAGCACTGGTGCTTGAGCTTTACAACAAATTTGTAATCCAATAAATGTAAATATGATTTACTAATCATTTATAAAAAGACACACTTTTTTTTAATACTTTATTAACATTACTGTACGGTCACAACATTACATGGAAGCATGGTGAATCATACAATCACTCTGAAATGTACTAAGTTTCTAAATCATTCTGCAGAGTGTAAATGCAAAAGTGTAAATGTCACAGGATGAATCCCCAACCCATACAACCAGTTACTAGAAAGTTTTTTTTTTTCTTATAAATGCTAGTCTGAAGAACAAAGTGTACAGTTTATCACAGAATTACACAAGCAACTTTCCTGGATGTAATGGTTCTCTCTTTGCTAAGCTGGTGAACGAAGCAAAGGAAAAGTGAGTGAGTATGTTCCATACATTAAATAGAACCTTTTGCTTTATTCTGCATGGGCAAAGCACAGGTTCACTTCAATGGTACTTTTCTGCTCCCCTGATGTGACACAGGAACCCCCCAGCCCTCCTATCTCCAAAAATCAGTGCAAATACTGACCCAGTTGTTGGGCCTGGTGTCACCCATATCCATATGATTGGATTTCTATAGGCATTGTTAATCAAGTTTCTTGGAATGCTCACTGTTCCAAATGAAATACTTTTGTACAATAAATGCCTCCTCTATACATTGCTCTTCAGTCTAGGAAATAAAAGCCAATGATATTGTGAACTGGTCCTCATCAAGAAATTACTACTGCTTTATCAACAGCCACAATACCGAACATATTTCATTTTCCATGACAATATGCAGCTATACAATATTTTGTGCATTCTTTCAAAAATGCCCTTAAAACTGGAGCAGACTTGTATTCACAGACCAATACAGTAATTATATATTTCTATAGTGCTAGAAAAAAAATCCACAGCAGAAAGTTGTGTGTTGACACAGGTAATATAGGCTGCATACACTTAATGTTAATACTATTATCTTGTAATAAATATAGGTGAAGCCTGTAAGTCATGCTGTAGGTGCGGCAACAGTGTAAACATAATATGGCTTTCTGTGGACAGATGACCATTACCTAGAAGATACGTTACAACAACTCAGCTACCCCTCTCTCCTTAACACTGTGGTAGAGGGTAACCTATCATCAAGAAAAGAGCTTATAGACATGCAGCAGTTCATTTTTTAGGTAGGGGAAACATATTTGGCAGAGTCAGTTGGTTGATGGGATTAACATTGCAGCGTAAACCTTGCCAGCTGGTTGTGCATAAAGGCATCAACAGGGAACAGTCTGCAAATATATTGTTTGTGTTTTATTTTGGTCCAGAGAAAACCAAACTTTGTAATAGTCAAAGATATCCTAACAAATAAATATATAACATAACAAATACTAGGGTCTGACAGATCACCTCCATAACCCACAGTGCAGATCCCTAGACACAGCCCCTAAAATTAAAATAGGAGATATTGACAATCTCCATTTAACTGCTCAGATACCCAATTTGCTTACTGAAACAACAGACTTGGGAAATGTAATATTTATTGGATATGTTAGGAAATAAAAGTTAGAAATGTAGTCATGTAAATGGTCATATCCTTTTATTTCATCACCACTATTTACAAGCTCAAGGCACAAAATGGCTGCTGTAATGCAAAGAAAAAAAGGGTAAGGAACCCTACAGAATCTTAAAGACATTTTTTGGACAAGAATAATATTTAGTGTTATCCAAAGCAAACCCAAGTATGTTACCATTTTGTAAGTCCTTGACCTAAACAATAGCTTGTGAACCAGCAAGGTGGTCATATGTATTCCAATAACATATATACACCGAACAAGTGAGCTGTAAAATGTACACACATGCCTGACCACTTCATGCATAGATTAAAAAACTGCTATTACTCTAACCTGCTGTTACAGAAGCCATTTCGTGAGATTTGAAGCCTAGACCTGCTAATTATTACAATAAAATTACAGACCAGGCCTAAATTTTATCTTTCATTCTCCCAAAGACCCTCGGAGGCATTTAGGGGAAAGAAATGAAACATGAATGGATGGATAGCAAGGCTTTAAACAACTTAATAACTCACAAATGTGTTATTGAAAGGCAAGTCTATCCAAAACTTGTATTTTTGGTTCTAGTTTGAAGCAGTGTGTTGAGTCACACAGTAAGTTCCTAACTTAGAGACTTTCATTTTTCTAGTACAATATACAGAGCATACGTATATCATGTGTTTCACAGCTACTTTGTCTATTGTTTCAGCATTTAGGGATCAGGGGTGACCTAGTAGTGAATTCCAACAATTACTGCTTACAGACAGAGTTAGCCAGCAACCTTCAAGCACAAGTGCATTATGTAGCTCTTTCTCCACATGTGGTCTCCAAGTGGAGATGAACATACATCCAGGAACGTGTTCCTGTACCAGACAGAACATTTCTTTTTTTCTAAGGAGCTGTCTGTACCACAGGCCCCAAATCAAGCTCAACATGATGAGTCAGCCACACAGCCTCAGAGGAGGTCTCATTGTCTTCCACAGGTCGGATGGGTGCAGCCAGGTTTCTAAAGTCGTGTTTAAGCTTAAAGCTTACGATCACCTTTCCTTTCTCTTGTAGAGGTGTCACCTTGATAAATACCCCTACTTTATTGGCCTTCCTAAAAGCAACAACACTGCAAAAAAAGAAATGACTGTTAGTCATATAACAATACAGGATCCACATGCGAAACCAAAATGTAAATGATAACTTCAGTAATGGCTGTGACCAGAAGGTCACCAGAGAATAAAGATAAGAGTCAGAAATGACCACTTACTCTGGATCATCCTGGAAATCCTGCGGCTCTGCCAACTCATCATACTCGGCAGCAGCATCTTTGCCAGCCAGAACCAGCTCCTTCGTAGGCACAACCACCTGCAATGGCAATATAAGGATGCACTTTGTATTTCTGTATACTAAAAAATTCTACTAGAAGCAACTGACACCATGGTAATAGGCTGAACTGCAAAACAAAACTTTACTCAGTTGAAGAACCTAATTTGCTCAATTTTCTGCATTCTGCATCTTCTTTCAGTGTGCTCATGTGCATGAGTTGTGGCTTTTGGATATCGTGTCTTGTAATGATGGAGATAGCACAGGAAACCAAAGAGCTCAAGAGGGTGGGGATATTAGCCTCTAACACTCCTGGAATTTGGAGTCTGGTAAACCAGGCATTAGTAACATATGGCACATGTTACTGGGTGATGCCTTTTTAACTGGCACCCAAGGTTGTAATTATCACTAAGCTACTTAGGCAGCTAAATACAAAGTTAATGCAACACCTTCCGGCCTGATATCACCGACAACATAGACATTGTTTGCTACCATGGGACCTATGTGTTGAAGAAATTCACCCTCATACTGATTGTTTGGTTTGGCACACTATTGTTCACTGTGTATTACTTGTAAAATCGAAACTTGATATGAAAGTTTGCTGACCCTTAGTAAGTACAGTGCTAAAAAGTTATAATTTTACCTTAGCAGTACTGTTAATGTCATGGGGATCCCCCTCTTCACACGGCATCAGTGACACATGAGTGAGGTTCTCCACAGGGTTAGTCAGAGTTAGCAGTACCTGGCTCTCCTGCAAGATAAATTCTCATCATCACCAGAACACAAACTTCACATACAGGTGAGGATAGTAATTTTTATATAAATTTGAAATCCAGGTACATATAAAAAGAATACATATTAACAGCATTCTGATCCTACAGTTCTTTTAATAATAATGTATTGCAAGTACCTGCATTTGACTTGGTCTCAGTATCTTCTAGTACCCTGTTACAGTAGAACTCAGAAAAGAAGCAAAGTAGCCAAACCAGTGGTGAAGAGCTATTGTGTTAATAAAGAACAAACTAATAGGAAGCAAAAAACAGTGACAGATGAGCTAATAATTCTGTCATTTTTTTTTTTTTTTTCAACTGTCCAATGATAAACTATGGGGAAGGGGCAAGAACAGTTGTGTTACTTAACTGTAGCAAACAAAATCCTGTCTACTGTTATGGCACACAGGGCAGTGTAAAGCTCTGTCTATAAAGCCAGTATGCTTTAATAGGGCTAACAATATTTATAGAAACTCAGGCTACATGGATATTTTTATTATAATTACACAGTACTTATATAGCACCAACATATTACGCAGCGCTGTACATTAAATAGGGATTGCAAATGACAGACTAATACAGACAGTGATACAGGAGGAGAGGACCCTGCCCCGAAGAGCTTACAATTTTATATAAAAATTTAGATATGTATGTACAATAATAAAGCAGAAGTTATACAATTGTTGAATATGCAATACAAGTAATGGTAGTCCTAACCCCATCTAACTTAATGGGGTAATTAGGACAAGCAAATGCTAAATATATTTCAAAGAAAGAGAGAAGAAAACTTCAATCCAATACACCATTTCTTTTTTTTTTTATTAAGTCCTACTTTTCAAAATTTAGTAAAATGAATACTAATACAACAAATGCAAATCTCATAAATTAACAAGAAAGTTTGTGTTTTCTTTTTTCTATCCACCTTCTCTGCAACATATAACTTTAGCAGTCCCCAACATGGTGATGATTATTGGTTCTTGTTTTTCTTTCCTTTCCAATCATCAATAAAAAAATGAGTTGACAGATTTGAAAACAATAGCCCAAAATTCTTGTTCACACTGTATTCTCAGGTTCTTGTAACTCTGACTTCTCTTCACCTCAATTCCTAAATTCTGTGCCAGCTGGAAAGATTTACTGTAATTAAATCCGCCCTCGGTCCTATTCTGTCAGCAATTTACGGCAAGTGGCAGAGTTCATTTTATTTTATGTGATGTGTAACATTTTGCATGGTCTTGGCTGAGCAATTAAAAGGAGAGAAAAGGACAGTTACAGTCTTACGAATGATCTGTTGATGATTTAATGATTTAAAATGATGAAAAATGACATAAAAATGTGGCCTTCTATTTTATGTTCTTCACTGATCGCTGTCAAGAATAATGTTGCCTGGGCTCCTGAGCTAGGGGCCAATAACTGGAAGGGGTGCTCTGGTGACACCAGCGGGTTTATCAGCTGCTTCTGATGCCTTTACACACTTATATGACTTATTAGCTTCATAATAATCCTTCCTTCTTGCTGAAAGGTCTATTTATATTGGTTTAAAAGAACCCCTAAAAGGTTTTTTACTGCTATCAGGGGCTCAATTAAATAGATTTTCCCTCGTTTACTATCACCAAAACAACTGTTTAACCAGAAGTGAGTCTGTGCTTGCCCAGCTCCTCTTTACCTTACCTTGCCTACCTTTTATGTAGCACCAAAAGAAGTACAAATGCCAATAATCTAAGGTGTCACCTAAAGCGGAATGAAAACACCTCTCGATGGATTGAAGAATCTGCAGGATTAAAGGTAAGTGTGTTTTTTTTTATATTTTGAGTTAAATTCCACTTTAAGTGGCAGCTCTGAGTATGCTATGGCTGCGGCCTTCAACTCCACGATAGGGGCACCCAAAAGCTGTCTCGGGGCTCTTAGATGCCTATAGAAGGAAGGCTTTTACAGGTAGATAACAAACATAAAATATGCTCATATAATATTTGTATAGTTTTACATAAATATCATAAGATCATATTTTATGTTTTGTTGAAAATAATGGTCTGGTGACAGGGACACTTTAAGTGAAAACTTTTTGACTGGAGGTTACCCTTAAAATGAATTGAAAAAGTTGCATTCAGGATAGCTCTTCTGTTCTTCTATGGAACATTATTATTCAAGCATGGTGCTTCGGAATTACAAGTCTGAAGCTTGAAAATTGAATATGAGAGGGAGTAGTTACTCGAAATGACATAACTGAGTATGATCAGGTGCCATTATCAGCATGTAATAAAAAGACACAAATTGTTTTATGCAAATCCCTGTTTACCAGCTGTTTTCTGAAAGCCCACATTGTTACTTTTAGTGTTTTTATGTCCTACAGCGCTTGATGCGACTTTTCTGCAGGCGTGTATCTAAATCATCAACATAATTTATTATAACTGCACTTAACCTTTAAAAGAAAAATTTATGGGACCCAGACACCAAGAAAATCCATCTGTCTTTGCAATTCAGAGCAGGTAATATGTGTATACAAGGCAATGATTTGCAAATGAACTTATTAAAAATGTATAGTTCCCTTGAATTAATTTATAGTCGCCCTTTACTATGCTAATAGTGAATTAAAAAAGTATCAGTGGTTTGTCTTTGGAGTTTGATATTATCTTCTAAGACAATAACAGTAAGGAAAACTTTGGAAAAAATCTGGATCTTGACAGCAAAGTGGAATAAAACAATTATTTAAAAAATCTCCTTCATTTGCAACTGATAGAACAGAATATTAGATTTTTGTTTTAACTTTTGTGTGCTTATTATATCCAAAGCCAAAACTTTTTATTGTCATTGGATAAACCAAGGAGGTGATGCAAAGCTTGGTCAGGAATTTCGTTATCTTATAGTGGTTGACTGGTAAGGTGGGGAAGAGATAAAAGTATAAAAATTGCTACTGGGAAAGTCTGTTATGATGGCAAAATACTGGTTTATTAAACCAAACTCCATGATTTGGCTTGTGTAATCTGTTATCCTTCACAAAATTATTTATTGACATTTCTATAGTTTTTAAGTCCCTTTTGGGAACCTGTATTCCATTGAGTCATGATGATGATAATAAGAAGTCTCCTTATCATCTACCTCCTCACTAACTGCCTCTTCAATGACCCTTGGGCCAGGAAAAATTGCTTAATTAATATTAAAGCCTTTGGTTTTGCCTTGGATCCTGAGGATCAATTTAATTAAGTTGTACACTGGTAACAACCTTCTATTGATTCATCTTGCCTCCTGAAATCTAAACAATTAGTGCAAAATTAAAAGGAGATGGAAAACAAGAACAATCAGAATGGCATTGACAGATCTGATTTAATTTATGGGTTGATGCAGGTAGACAGATTTGTGCTAGGGAGACAACAAGGAACTCCGTACAGCTGTCTATCTTCAAAACTATGGTCAACTGGCATTGAGTAGCCTTTAAAGTGTATCAGCACTTTCCTTTTTAGTTTGAACTTTGGGTCTAGAGCAGCCTTTCTCAACCTTTTTAACACGGGGAACCCTAGATTCAACTTTCAGGTTCCTCAGAGAACCCCGTCCATAAAAAGTACATCCACGGCACACAATATAATAGGGTAGTGATCGGTAGGAAGAATTCCTCTTAAATTGCTGGCCATTGGAAAGAGTTTCACCCTTACAGTTAGCCAAAAAGGTGACATTTAAGGTGACCTGAAATGCAAAAATTGTTAATTGCTCTACGAACCCCTGGAAACCCTGATTGCGAACCTTTGGTCCAGGGTTTTTTTTTTTATAATTATCTCTGTCCCACTGGGGACATTTTTCGTTACAAAGAGCATAAATAAAGGGGACCATCTTAGTTGTCCCTTCACCTCCTAAAACATTGGATTTCCCATCACTGACAATATTCATCTGGACAAATACAGAATGTGAACCTGCTCTATGGTGATTCATAATTTAAAAAATCAAGAATATTCTAAAGCATTCACTTTGATGATAATATAATTATATGATGATACACCAATTCTAGCCCTGTGTTTTGCTTTTCATAGGTCAGATAAATACACCAGTGCAAAGTGATGTGGTATAGGGGTCCATTGTACCCCTGTATAATCCTTGCTGAAATTGGAAAAACTATACTATGTAACTTAAGCTGCGTACACATGTGCAATTCTTGTCGCTGGAAAGGATCTTTCACGATCCTTTCCAACGACAAAGGACTACACGATGCATGAACGAGTGCTGTACATACAGCACCGTTCTGCTCTAGGGAGAGGGGAGGGGGAGATCGGCGGAGCGGCACCCTGCTGCGTGCTCTCCCCCTTCCCTTGCGTTAGGATCGCTCATTGTTCGTCCTCCAGGACGGATCCACTGACGATGAACGACCTGGGCTGTACACACGCCAGATTCTCGCCCAATATCTGGCTGATGCCGATTATCGGGCGAGAAAAATTTGACGTGTGTACGCAGCTTAAGTGTGGGCATATTAACCAATCAAGTCCCTGAATTTCTTCCAGGTTAATGTGATATTTATATATAAGACATGATAGTTAAGTTATAAGTAGATCATGGTGGGCTAAGCCAGCCCCTGGAACTTTTTTGTATTGGATACTTCAACTGCCAGATTTTGCCATAATTCTCTACTCCTGTTTAGACACGTTTCCTCAGGAAGTTCAAGATGCTGCTAAAACTACAGTTTCCATGACCATTGCAGCCTATTGTGTATTATAGGGGTGTTTAAGGTGAAGTACAGCTGTCACCATCCTCTGACTGACAAGCTGGACGCTTCTAAATGAGCAGTGATTATGTGATAGTTCCCCTAATATATCTAATTTTCCAAGCAAGTTCATCAGGTTCAAGGGTGACCATATATTACAGGGTTGTCACAACATGCACATCTGGCAGACTGTTAAGGGGGTCACTGGAGGACCATTAAATAATTTTATAGTCTATACAATATCATTTTGTTGTTTGCTTTAATATTTTGCGGTAAAGCAAGTACAGGTGTATCACCATATAGATGAGCTGCCTGAGGAAGCACACCATTGATGCAGCTCCCCCAAACAAAGCCTATTTTCAATTCTAATATTTTCATTATCTGTAATTTAAATAAATTTGGTGTCTCTCACTGACAGGATTCAATGAGTGAACACGGCTCTGAGAAAAATTGGATTTTTTCCCCTCGTACATTAAATAAACAAGGAAGCGCACACTGGCAGACAAATAAGATCATTGTACAAAGAAATAAATTGAAATCCTTTTCTGCTCTAATAACTCCAAAAGGAATAAATATGGTAACATTGTACTGGCGTATTATGATATTGCTGTGACTCGCTCCCACTTTGCAGACATGGCTGAGTTTCCTAGTGTGCGGCCTATATAATAGGGCCCTCGGATGACAGAGTTCTTGTATAACATTTGTATTTCTGATTCTCCAAATAGGGTCATTTCAGGCTGTCAAATACACCAGTACTATCTAATATTTTCACCCGCTGAGGTGCATTGGCTCATGT
Organism: Pyxicephalus adspersus; assembly: GCF_032062135.1. Taxonomy (NCBI): domain Eukaryota; kingdom Metazoa; phylum Chordata; class Amphibia; order Anura; family Pyxicephalidae; genus Pyxicephalus; species Pyxicephalus adspersus. The sequence goes on along the minus strand of NW_027317562.1, from coordinate 2,677 downwards.
TTATGAGGATTTCAGTTTTCTAACCTGGGGATGAAAATGTGTTCCAGAAACATAGCTGGGTAGGAAGAGGCAAGAAGGAAGTTTGTGATATTCAAAGACGCTGACTTCGTGTTCCAGGTGAAGAATTCCAGCTTTGTACATTACAGTAATTATTCTAGCACTGAACATTTCAAAAGGGGTCTAAAATGTTTTAAAATATGAAATTTCAAATATGACGATTTACTATCTTATAAGAATAATCTAGAAATGTACAGTTATCTTAAACCTTTTTATCCTGAAAAATAAAAGTGCACCTCCTGAGCCTCATAGCTGTATATTTGCAGTGTAAAATCAAAGGTAGATGGCTGTTCCTGACTGCTGGTCTTCAGAGATTTGGAGATTGCTGGAGAGAAAGTAGTACCTAAAGACCTGCAATGTAAGGATCTCCTTGCTTTTCCTACATACATTCATTGGCCTTGATTTATTAAAAAGGCCTCTTTAGTAAAAGCCTCTATGGCGGGGATTACATGACCAAAAATAAGCCTCTTAGCTTCAATTCAAGTAAGATTCAAGTTTTGTTGATACCACCTTGACTTTTTCACCCAAATAAGTGCAATGGACCATCACTAGCTGTAGTCAGGATCATTCATTAGGAAAATACATGCATTAACAATGCAAGGCAGTGCAACAGGTTCATTTTTATTGCTCCCATCCCCAGCAGTACATATTTTCCTTTTTCAGCCTGCAGATGCCTAACATAATTACATGATTAAAAAATAAATCAAATAAAACTGAGTATATATATATATATATATATATATATATATATATGTCTGGGAACTTTGACAGCTTTTATAGAGCTTTGACAAACTTTGACAATAATCTTCTAGTAAAGAAAGTAAAGTAAAAGTGGAACAGAGTTGAAACCCAAAGTTTCAGACACCAATGGTTCTCGGTGTGTACCTCTTTTTTTATCTCTATACACCTTTTTTACTTTGCAACATACACTCTACAATGTGGTAGTTGTTCTGTATTGTTGGAGTTTGATATGAGCTGCAATGTCCCTTAAAGCTATATAATTAAACAAACAGCCTAATTTTAATTTTATATCTCTCGTGGATGGCTTCTAGCCATAAACAATTTTCATTTTCTGTCCCAACTGCTTGATTTTTTAATTGACCTTAAACCTCTTAGATCTTCTCGCTTAGCCTGCAGAAACATAACTACAAATGCTATAACATTTTTGATGATAAAAATCAGTACATCTTAAAAAATAAAGCAAAATAATAGCCTGGCGATGTTATCTTTCTTAACAATAGGTGGACAGATTGTGGCAATCGAGTTTATTTATGCTTGCAGCAAAAGGAAATATTGCATTCGCCCCTGTGCCGATGCAATCAGGAGTATTACTTTATCTTCCAGATACTGGCTGGTCCTGGAAGGTCGTTTGCATTAATAACACTTCACTGGTGTCAGAGAGTTTTTTTTTCCCAAACTTCTCCAGGTCCTAACTGCAGAGAGATTAGGAGATTAACACTCTAGCCTATTAACATAAAAGGTTGTGAGGAGCATCTGTCTAATGCCACAGCAAAGTCGAAAGAGATAAAACTGGTTGCAGAGATACAAGTGTATGCCATGAGAAGTACACTGCATTGTGGGAAAGTGGACGGTGACACAGCAGCTATCATTTCTATTGAGCTGCCGTTTGCTGCAAATTATAGTTGGACCTTGGGACTTAGTAAAATATATAGTTACATAGGATGAAAAACACACAAAAGCATTGGTATACTTTGCCATGTGCCTGGGGGGTGAGATATGACAAGATTATTTATACTCCTGATCTCATTACTTCTCCAGTATCCAAATTTTTCCCTCTACATCCGTTACTCCTCTATTCTGACACTCCTTTCTGTCGTCACCTCCTCTGCATACTTTCCTTGCTCTTCCTGCTAGACAATTACTTAATCACAAAGTAATTACCAATCACTAAAAATAATACACAATTTACATTACAACTACAAAAAAATTCTGATTGAAGTTCATTTTTAGGTATCAAGTGAATCATTGGCTAATATTTAGCTTATGTGCAACAAATGTTAAGGAGGAATTAAACCAAAAAGTGCCTAAAACAAAACAAAATCACTTACCTTCAATCCCGCAAGGCCGTCTGATCCAGTCGGAGTTCTCTTCCATTGGGTCCTGCGTCGTCCCAGCATCCGACCGCGAGCCGGGGCGCCGACTCCTTTGTCTGCTCTTCCGAGTTCTTCTTCCTATGTCACCCGACCCCGGTGCGAGATCAGGTGTCGTAGGTTGGAAAATAAAAAGTTTTTTTTCCCACAAAAAGGCTTCTTCTGCGCATGCCCGAGATGCTCTGGCATGCGCAGAAGGAGCACCCAAGGACCTACGTCAGGCATCCTGGGAGGCTTTGCGCTTCCATTCATTCACTTAGACCAGGGGTCAGCAGACCTTTTTGGCTACTAGGCCATTTTAGGAGGTCAAGAAGCACCTGGAGCCATGGGATTAGGCTGGATCAGCAAGGGGGCCGTTAGGTCGGAATGGACTACTGGCTAGGCCGTATCTGGCCTAAAGGCCGGAGTTTGCCTACCCCTCACCTAGGAGATTAAGAATTAGGGGGCGGTGCTGCATTCTTTTTTTTTTTTTTTAAAAGATTGTTGCACTTATAAAAAAAAAAAAAAAA
>NW_027317561.1:8033-11955 GCF_032062135.1 Pyxicephalus adspersus | reverse complement strand
AAAAATGAATAAATAAGATATGTATAATGAGATTATATATTAAAGCACTTGGAGCCCTACTCCCGGTGGAGTTGTTACTTAGTTATCTTGAGTGGGAACCCTAGAACTAAAACTAAAGGGGAAGAGTGCCTGGAGATAAATCTGATGGGCTAGTTTTGGTCTTACCAAAATTTGTACCTCAAGTTTAGATTTATGGTAACCAACGTTTAGAAAATGGTAACCATGAGTAAGATAGGGAGGTATTGTTATATTGTGTTGTATTGTTGTGTTGGGGAGGACTTGCTTTAATCCCTCCTATCCAGAGGAATGAAACATTTTTTTTTGTTCATTTTTTTTGAGTTTTGATAAATTTATGACTCCAAAGTTACATGAAATGTGACAGAAAAATTAAATCAGGGCAGGATATGGAGACATTTTATTCAATCTTAAAATGAGAGTGTCTATCCTATCCCTAAATGTACAGGGTCTTAGTTTCCCAATAAAACGCACGAGGGCCTTTCGATATTTTAATACTCTAAAAGTAGATGTAATATGCTTGCAGGAGACACATTTGTCCTCTTTGTCATACCCCAAATATTTCCATTTCCCATAACCTATTATATATATGGCTAAGTCTCTGCATAAACGTTGTGGGGTTCTTATAGGTTTTAGAAGAGAAATTTCATTTGTATTGGAGTCACAGTTAGCAGACTATGAGGTTAGATATCAGGGTAGATATCTCATTTTAGTGGGTTGTCTGGATGATATCAAGGTAACAATAATTCATTACTATGCACCTAAAGAGAATCAGGTACCGTTTTTTACTCATGTGCTTTAGCTGATACAAACACATGCACAAGGTTTACTAATTGGCCCTGATTTGTTAAAGCTCTCCAAGGCTGGAGAGAATACCTTTTCATCAGTGAAGCTGGGTGATCCTGGAACAAACCTGGAATAGATCTGGTCCAGGTTTCAAAACTTTTGCTGGCTAATAGCAAATGATTTTTAAAAATCCTTTCCATGTTTTCTGGATCACCCAGCTTCACTTCTGAAAGTGTATTCTCTCAAGCCTTGGAGAGCTTTAGTAAATCAGGACCTATATGTGTGGAGACTTGAATACTCCATTGATTCCTAGTTTAGATAAAAAAGTATAGTGAAATTATGAAATCAGTATAAAGATACACCAACTACACGAGCATTAAGGGATTTACTAAGCACAGAAAGGTTAGTAGATGTATGGTGAGAAAAACTTTTAGGTGAGCGAGAGTACACACCCTTTTCTCATTCACATATAATTTTGACACCCATAGATCACATTTTTGTATCAATTGATAGTCTCCCATTGGTAATATCCAGTGATATAGTGGCAATATCATGGGCTGATCATGATGCAGTACAAATAGTACTTTTATCTTTATATCCTAAATCCTCTTGTTTTAAATGGGCACTTAATGAATCTTTACTTAGTGATAGACAAGTGAAGCAACAGAATAGAATACTTTAACATAAATATAAACTCAGTTGGCTCTGATGCAGTGCTGTGGGTGGCCCATAAGACTATAATTAGAGGACTCTAAATCCAAAGTGCTTCCCCCCTTAAAAAAAGACGGTTGGCGCGACTTACACAATGGGCACAGGAAAATAAATCCATTTGTGCGCAGTACCAGGACTCGCCGAGTCTAGAATTGGGAAGACGCTTAGAATTTGTAAAGACACAATTAAACCTTTGCACTGCAGCAATAACGGAAAAAAGATGAGATGGACAAAAAACAAATACTAAACATATGGGAATGGACCACATAATCTCCTGACTTAAATTTTCAGAAAAACACTTTGCTCCATACTGTTTACGGATTGGGCAAGTGGGTTTACCTAGTAATCCAGAATATATCGTAAAGGAGTTCTATAATAGGCTTCGCCTCCTCTATCAGTCAACACAGGACATTGATGAAGAATAGATGAAACAGTTCTTTTCTAAAATAAATTTACCAGAAATAGCAACTTTATTGAAAGAAAACTTTGAGGCAGTTATCACACCCCAGGAGATAAAGTCGGCAAAAAAACAGCTGAAGATGAGTAAAGCTGGATGCTTTACAGCAGCGTATTATAAAAAATATGCAGAGGAATTGACCCCATATTTAGTTCTGTTTTTTAATGGAGTATTGAAGGGTGAATGTTTGGACCCAAATATGCTGGAAGCAGCAGTGTGTATGCTGCCAAAACCGCATACTGATGGTGTGGTCTAACTATAGGCCTATTTCCCTACTCAATATCGAAGCCAAGCTGCTGACAGTGGTGTTGGCGTCCCGAATGACTCAGGGAATAGAGCACGGGGTTTATCCCGAGGAGATAGGCAGGGTATAATATTCGTAGAAATATGCATTTGACGTACTATGTGCAAAAAAATAGACAACAGACGATGTTCTTGAGCTTAGATATAAAGAAGGCTTTTGATTCAGTACTTTGGCCATACTTAATGTCCCTGTTGAAATATTGGGAATTCGGACCACATTTTTGCACCTCATCACTATATGCGATACCAAAGGCGTTTATTCAATACTGTATTTTCTAATAGAGAGGGCCACCAGACAAGGATGCCCATTCTCACCGCTACTCTTTGGTGAGCCTTTGGCACAGGCCATTAGAAACCATCACGATATAAGTGGGGTACTAAATGGAGAATATCATCATAAATTAAGCCTTTTTGCTGATGATGTTCTATTATGTGTAACAAACCCACAAGTATCACTACCAAATTTGCTATTTATTTTGTCACAATTCCAGAAATTCTCTGGTTTACAAGTGAAAAATTCTAAAAGCAAAGCATTAAACATATAATTGAATACTGAAACAGTAAGAACACTACAGGAATCATTCCCATTTAAATGGGAGGAGAAATACTTGTGGTATTTAGAGGTGTATATTACACCCACTTACGATATTATATATTATATTATATGATGCTAATATACCAGATCTCTGTAGGCATTTAGTAAAGTTGTTAGACTCGTGGAGGATATACCCTATATCATGGTTGGGGAGAATCACTTCAATTAAAATGACATGGTTGCCCAAGTTTTTGTATTTGATAGTTCTACCTGTTAGAATTCCTTGTAAAATACTTACTAAGCCGCAGCAGAAAATGTTAGCATTTATCTGGAAATCTAAGAGGCCCATAATTTCAAAGAAGATTCTATATTGTCAGAAAGCCCGAGGTGGGTTAGCGGTACCACAGTTATATTTATACTATGTAGCAGCCCAGATAACCCCTTTATGAAGGTATTATGAACTAAAAGAGAAACAATTATGGGTTCACTTAGAGGAAGGCGAACTAATACAAATATCGGTTGAAAACGTTTTATGGGCCACATCACCAAGAAGTGGTATTATTCATAACCCTATACCTATTTATTCATTGCGAATTTGGAATCCAATAAAAAACGATATAGATTGATGACACCGTATATGCCTGTAGCAACGATTTTAGGTAATCCTTTGTCTCAACAAGGTTTTGAGCACACAGAAAGGTTTCATTTATGAAGAGAAAAGGGTGTGTAAAAAAATAATTTTTTTGGATACATCTGGTATTATTCCTTTTGCGATATTTCAAAATAAGTTTGAAATTCCTAACAGAGAAATATTTAGGTATTTACAGATTAAGCATTTTTCACAATTCAGACTAAAGAATAGTGATAATATTAGAACTTTAAGTGTGTTTGAACAAAAATGTTTATGTGGTACAATAGTTAAAGGGGTAATATCAGCCCTAAATGACACGTTAGTAACAATCTATACGAAAGGTAAACCTACATATATGACCCGTTGGGAAGAGGATTTAGGATGTGTTTTGGAACAGGAAAAGTGGGAACAAAAATAGGATACAGGAACGCATTGCAGTATTAACACAAAGGCATTGGAAGCTAATTAAAATTAATGATGTGCT
>NW_027317561.1:4103-7441 GCF_032062135.1 Pyxicephalus adspersus | reverse complement strand
AAGTTGGTGCATAATGACAGCTAGGCTTTATCATTGATAAGATAGGAGGAGATTGTATCCTAAAAATGATAGGAAATTAAACTTTAAGGTTTATAGGGTTTTTTTTGTTTTGTTTTTTTTCTTTTTGTAACCACTTAATTAATTTTCACTGTAGTGAAAGTTGACACTTATTAAAAGTTGATATTATCACAATAAAGTTATGTATTAAGTTTAAATAAAAGATTCACTTAGCACCTAAGGAGGGAAGGTGTCTTGTTTGCCTTTAATATTTTTCTTTTCACAAAGGTGTGACCAGGTCCCTGTGTGATATTATAGTGCAAATGCCATGTCTCCTATTTTATTAGTTTTTTTTTATATGTATTCCTTTTATATATTTTTATATATATATAATAAATATATTATATATATTTTTTTCGCTATCACAAAGTGACTGACACAGGAGTTTTATCAACCCAGCCTGGCTAATCAAGATGGCAGAAGATCTGACACCCCGATGATTAGTGGAAAAAGATGGTGGCACCCCAATGGAGTAAGGAAAGGTGAGTGTAAATAAAAAATTTGTGAGCAGGTGATCATCATCACCTGTCCCTCCTGCAATAAAGAAGCTGCCTGGTTTTATTTAAAAATGCATTTAAAATCTAAGGGCTTTTATTATATATGATTCCCCTTTTAGTTTGCTCATAAAATTAAAAACTTAACTCAAAACTGCAAAAAAAATACCCTTACCTTCAAACCCGCAGGGCAGTCTGATCCATTCGGGGGTGTCTTGCATCTGGTCCCACATCCTCCCGGCATCCGTCCCAGGGCCGGCGCTCCGGGCGCTGCCATCTTCTCCTCCTCTTCCTGGTTCATCCTACGTCACCCGACCCAGGCGCAAGATCGGGTGACATAGGATGAAAAAACCTGTCGATCTCACTGCGCATGCATGAAGGTTGTCTACCCTTTTAAGTAAAGTTAAATTTCTAAGTTTAGGTACGCTTTAATTTCTTTTCTACTCATTTCCTATTGTGACAGCTGTGCGCTTTTGAAGATTGGTCACTAGGTGGCAGAACAAGTCATTGTTTTAATAGGAGACATGTAGAAAAATACGACCACCAGCGAATTTCGGAGGAATTGACTGGGGGAATAATTTATAAATGGAGCTGGGAAGGTAGATTGTGGTTGGCAGGAGGGACAGGCAGAGTGCTGTACATGACAGTGTACTTCCTGATAACTTAGCACCCTATCTCATGCAGACCTCCATAGATAATACCCAGATGTGATGCTGAGTCTCCATGGTTGAACGGAAATCCAATGAATAACCTGGGCATGTCAGGAACAGTAAGGGCTGGGGAGGAAAGGGGCTGGATCATGCTGGGTATCCATCACTGTCCAATATATACCATACCTATAAATGAATGCGTGCAGTGAAATAATAGAAATCATATTCAGCACAGGAGAAAAACATCCATATATGTAAAAGCCTGCAGGTGAGGCTGATCTTTAACTCTAAAGCCCAATTCTAAATTGGGTACACATCATTTGGAAGAGTCTCAAAGTAAAAAAGCATTCATCACTGTCCCCCATAGACTCAACCATCTAGCAATGCAGAACCACTTCTTTACAATATTCAATTACACCTTACATTACAGTGTAGTTCGTCCCATTTTCTGAGAGCCCATGGTTTCCAAATTCCACCACTTACCTCAAGTTTACAGGAGAATGCATGAGAGCAAAGGAGACCTATGATATTATCAGATTTGGTCAAATAGAAGGCAGGCAGGGTGCCAGAGCACTTTCCTGGGGAAAGGGACCATATAGGAAGGGGGCATATTTAATGTATTTCCCAATCAGTCCCTATACTCTATCTGTAATGCTTTAAAAAGACCATTGAGATACTAAAAGAGATTGCCTATGCCTACAATGTGTTGCTGATTTTCTATCTAAACTTTTACCCCACATTTTACAGTTTTTTAGCTGCGATGTACAAGTTATTTGTTAGAAAACAAATCCAAACTTTTAGAAATGCATCTTTATTAGCGGAATAAAAAAACATGCAGACTGCTGTAATGCAATCAGAAGAGGAACCCTTCATTTCTCATTAAAGTTAATAGGGATCTTGTTGGGCCTCAGGCAGATATTCTTAACTAACATTAAGAACAATTTAATCTTTTTCTGTAAAAAAACCATAGTAATTTTAATAGCAGATAACAGAAAAACACACATTATTTTAAGAAAAATAAATGTTTCTTTACTGAATACAAAATAAATCATCAGCAAACAGCCATCTATTTTTTTTGGAGACCATTGCCTAATGACCACAGGTGCAGTTGTACCCCTTCCTTCTATGTAGCTGGACTTTATTCTTATTATCTTTTATTTATATTTTTTTTAGCCCTGTACCCTGTAGCCTTTATAGAGAGCAGTGATTCCCAACCAGGGTTCCTCCAGAGGTTGCTAGGGGTTCCTTGAGCAATGAGTAAGTAGTACCCTTAAGGCAGGGGTGTCAAACTCAAATACACAGAGGGCCCAAAAAAAAAAATTGAAATGTATTTAAAAAATTGAGGACGTTTACTACTTCATCCATGACTAACAAAAAGCAAACCCCTCTACACTCATTTTAGGATTGAAAAGACTAATTTCTATCTATCTATGCAGCCTGTGTGTTGTTCATCCTCTCACATCACAAGTTTGTCTGACACTAAATATTACTCTATGCAGTCTCTAATGGATTGATACAAACACAATTCCCCAGGTAGTCAGGCACCATGTGACCATTGCCTAGGCTTTGTGTCACATGATGGGTATACAGGAATAATGTCTATGTATTGCATGTATTGAAAATGATGATGTGAGGTGGTAATGCGGGCAGGCGGGCCAGATGTGGTTAATTTTCGGAATTCTTTGTGGGGTAAAAAAAAAAGGACCTTGAGGAACAGATTTGGCTCGCGGGCCAGAGTTTGACACCCTTGCTCTAAGGTCAAGTGACACCAATGATTTTTTGGATATCTGTATGATTTCTGTGTGAGTGACATTCTTCCCAATGGCCAGAAATGTAAGAGGCATTCTTCCCACTGACCACCACACTGATGTTCTGTCAGCAGTGGATTTAGAAATTATAGTAGGGATTCCCCAAAGACCTGAAAGGTTTTTCTTCAAGGGTTCCCCACGGTATAAAGGTCTGGAAACACTGATATAGAGTCTGAATATTATAAACCTTCGTGCATAACAAGCACAAACTAGAGAAGAGGAAGAGACTTTAGAGACAACCCTTTTTGTATGATATTATTTTAAACCAAAATGTCATCATATGTCAATCATATTCCTACTAGAAAATATACTATTATAAAGGTAACATG
>NW_027317561.1:0-1745 GCF_032062135.1 Pyxicephalus adspersus | reverse complement strand
GAGAGTTTAGGCGGCAAGGACCATTTGGTTGCCACCTACTAACAGTGCTATTTCTCTTTAGCCATGTTTCAGTTTAGTTAGTTTTTGACCATTGCCACTTCCAGTTTACAATTATCCGTGATAAATAAGTGACTTATGAAGGTCATTGACCAGAACATAGGTCTCCAGTTCTCCCCCCGCTTTTATTTTTTTTTTTTTAATTCTGTGATGGCCTAAAGGCCTCAGTTATTCATTGTACAAGGTTCCCTCTATCAGGTGGTGTACTGATAGGGTTCCCACAAATATAGTCCATCAATTACAATATGAGGGGTTGCTTATGGGCTGTAGTGTCCTGTCTTATTAGTTCAAACATTCTTGGTTGTTTAATGTTTTGTTATAACATTAGTTTTGATAAAGGTTCAAGCTTTGCCACTTAACTTGTATTTACTAAAATCCATGGGTTAGAGCATAACTCTACTGGCCTTGTGCATCACACTTTCCTCCAGGAAACGCACTTTAGACATGATAGGATTCCTAGTGTACAAAACTGCCAATTTCAATTTGAATATCATAGTTCATCACCGGACTCCAAGTCTAGAGCAGTCAGTATTCTCATTAGTAAATCCCTACCCTGATCTCTGTCCCTGGTGTGGTCTATCCTGAGGAAAGATATCTCTTGTTGCAGGGTAAAGTGGATAATCAAGTGTTTACTTTTTGTTAATGTTTACTTGCCGAATTCGAATCAGTTATCTTGTTTGAAACGTGTGCTGGGTCTGGTGACTGAACTTGGGACTGGTGGTGATCGAGGGTGATTTAAACATAACACTCAATCCATCGCTGGATGTCTCCAAGAGGCGCTCACACTTGCCTTTTTCATATCATAAGAAGCTAAAGGTCCTTCTACATGAGCGCCAACTGGTAGACATCTGGTGCATTCAAAATCCAGGGGACAGGGATTATACTTTTTATGCTCCAGTCCATAAAACATACTCTAGGCTGTTTTTTTTCCTTGTCCCACATGATGTTATTCTTCAGGTACTTGATTCGACCATTGGCAATTTTTCTTTCTCAGATCACGCTCCAATCACTCTGGCTCTTTCTGCAGCTATTCAGGTTCCCAGATCCACTACCTGGAGGCTCAATGAGATGTTATTGGAGTCCCGCGGATCCCTGAGAAAATTGAACAGGAGCTTACCTCCTTTTTATCACAAAATGTAGGTACAACCCAAAATCCTCTTCATGTGTGGGAGGCGCATAAATGTTTTGTTCGGGGTCTCTTTATTCAACAAGGGAGCAGACTCAAGAAATCCAAAACTGAATGTCTTAGTACCCTTCTCTGTGAGTTACACCAACTAGAAACTAAACATAAACAGTTGCATACAGACGAATTGGAATCAAACATGCTTGCAGTGCGTGAACAAATAACACTATCTATAGAGATAAAGCCAAATCTCAGCTGCTTAAATGTAGGCGTTTTTACTACGAACATGCAAATAAGTGCGGAAAGGCCTTGGCCCGTGCCATAAATTCCAAAAAAAGCCTTTATGTTTATCCCAAGTATTAAAGATTTTTCAGGTACTGCTACTCATGCTACCGAAGCAATTCCCCAAATTTTTAATGAATACTACAGCAATTTATACAATTTGCGAAGTGGTTCTTCTGGGCACACCCCCCCAGATAAAATTGCAGCTATTCGGGAATACATCAGAGCCTTTGACTTTCCTACTTTATCTACGGAGACGAAAGAAATGATTGAAAAGCTGATC
>NW_027317560.1:11271-11957 GCF_032062135.1 Pyxicephalus adspersus | reverse complement strand
TTAAAATTAGTTTTTTGTCCATCCCAAACTGAGAGCAAATGAAGGACAGAGTATCGCATGTCTCTTAGAGGAAGGGATCCACATAAGGACCTTGATTTGTATTGAGGGGCAGGCAAGGGCCCCCAGGTAAGTTCACTGTGGTCTTGGATGTGGAAAGGTAGTTTGGCTTAATGCTGCAATTTGGTCTGCTCTTTGGTATAACATTGTTAGGTATACCCAATCCTCCCAATGTTTCAGGAGTATATAATGTAGTTGCAGTGTGGATATGTTTTAAGCAAAAAGGCTTAGGCAGTAAACTTTCACAAATTATAGAAAATAGGTTTAAATTTTTCATATTAGTTAGCTCAGTGTAATAATGTGGATATGTGTAATATTTATTTTGTGAAAACATCTTGAATGTATGTGCAAAAGTGTTTTTTCTTTGCAGAATCATGGTATGTTCAGCTTGGAATGTTAGAGACTAGGTTACACCCAGTTGTTGCAAGATAGTTAAACCACCAGAAAAAAAGAGTAAACTTTAAATACTTGTTCCTGTTACAATTGTTGCATGACAATTTATTAGTTGCAGGCAAACCAATTGTACCAGAAATTCTGATGACGTGCCTTTAACCACCTTGGCGTTTCACTGATGTCTAGATTTCTGTACCAAAAGCGGTACACTTGTTTTTCATGAAATTTTTTTTTTT
>NW_027317560.1:7628-8492 GCF_032062135.1 Pyxicephalus adspersus | reverse complement strand
AGCTTTACATGAATGAATCAAGTAGTTTATAGTAATGTGTATATCTAATCATGTGTGTAGCTGGATGCTTACATTCCTAATGAAAAACTGCAATTTTCAGTAACATCAATGAAAATAGAAACACAGCAGGTATTTATATGGCATTAGAGCGACCCTAGAGGACAGGTGCTTTGTTTGTGTGAGTTCATTGCACTTGTAACCCTAGAACAGTTGTAGCATGTGCTCTGTACCCACATTGGTAGAACACGTACTACACTTCCTCTAGGGCTGTGAGTGCAGTGAGGTTGTGTAAGTTCATTGCACCCAGAGGAGTTGTAGCACATCCTCCACCCACGTGGGTACAATGAGAGGTCATGTAAAGACAATGCACCTGTCAACCCTGGAGGAGTTGTAGCATGTGCTCTGTACCCACATAGATACAGAGCCCATACTACACTTCCACTAGATCCATGTTGATTGGCTGACAAAAGGAAAACCTTATTGATGGCTCAAGCATCATCAGGGTTTCCCTTTTCTCAGCCATTCAGCACTAGAGGTGGATGGGGATACTTGTTATCATTTGCCACACAGTCAGGGGTACCAAGGCTGTGCTTTATGCTATGAATGCAGCCATGGGAATCATCCTTTCATTGTGGGATTCCCACACAGTTACACAAAACACACACATAATAAAATTATTTTAGCGTTCAGGGAAGGAATAAGGTGGATTCCTCCTTTAACCAGAACCAATAACAATAAGTCCAGAGGCTTGCCAGACATTCCCAGCAGAGGGATTTTATCATCCACTTCCAGAATAGATTAAATTATTAGGCTTAGTTAAGCAGCATGTTAAATCATGTTTTGTTGACAACTAGATAGTGCTGC
>NW_027317560.1:4711-6712 GCF_032062135.1 Pyxicephalus adspersus | reverse complement strand
TTTTTTTTTTTTTTAATAAAAATAAAACTCTTACTATTTGCTCCTTGAACTTCATAAATGGGTAAAAGCAAGGTAAAAATTATGAAACAATGAGGACTAGAAGATATGACAGCGTGGGAACAGGACAGTACTGGAAAGTGATGTAGAAGACGCACAGAGAACAGCGCTGAAAGGGATGCAAAAGAATAAGGGCATAAAACAGAGCTGGAAAGTGAAAATTATCAATTATAATTCACAAATATATATATATATATATTTTGTGTACTGTTGTGTTGCAACGAACAATCCTTCTTTGTGTATGTGCACTTCTGTGCACAATCAGTAAATGACTGTACACAAAATAGATAGCCACTGATCTTTGCGCAAACAGATCTGCCAGGGTGTCGTTTGTTACAAGCAACATTATTCATTCATCAGAGTTGTTGACCTGCTGTTAGGCACTGTCAACGGTTATCGAACAATCAGTTGTTTATGGTTCCTTTCCAACATCTTTTTTCAGGCATGTTTTTATTCTGTTTCCTGTAACTATTTGTTTTTGTAAATACGCCACATTTATTGCTGAGTAAAAAGCATAAAACTACAAAACAAGCTGTGTTCCTTAGACTTTACTTTACTTTATACTTTACATAAAAGGGTACATAAAGTGAAAATATTGTTCTCTTTTTTTTTTTAAACTGGAACATCCATTTATTTTTGTTTTTTGGTAATAATGCTTGTTATCATTGTATTAACAATAGGGATGACCATATTCATCATCTAGATCTTACCACCTTCTTACATAGCTGTTGCTATATTGGCAATATGACATAGTTTTTGGTTAATATGATTTTTTTTGTTTGTGATTATGACATGATGCCCTAATATGATTGTAATACTATAGAAAATATTCATACACACGTCCAGTCCTGTTGATATTAATAGGTGCTTCTAAAATAGCATCTATAATACCCCCTCCCTTTCCCAACCTCCCCCCCTCTCTGGTACCAGTTCTGGCATTTTGGGCACACAACGCCATTCAGGTGATTTATACCTGCATGGTACAAAATGATGCTGGGCTTATATCCCTAGCGTAAACGTACCCCAAATAGTAACTTTTGATTATAATGGCACTATCATATATACATACTATAGGTATGCCGGGAAACCTTCTGGGATGTGATTGTGAGGGGGCCGAGGGGCAATATGGAGTAAAATGTTTACATTTTTTTCGTGATGTTAAATTCATGTGGGATTGCTGCTATTGGTACTTCTGGTCATAGATACTATTGTCAGGGACATGCATTGCTTATTACCTTCAGTCCAATATATGAGTCTGCAGCTACAGGCAATTCTTTGTTCAATTCTATTAGTACTCAGCTGAATCCTTTTCAAGGTAATTAAATTATCTTTATTTTTGAATGAACTGGCAAATTTGCTTTTTTATATACTTAAGTGAAAGGCCTATATCCTCCTTAATGCTAATACTTATATTTCACTTCACTAAAGTGCTGAATGGGCACTGTACACAAACACCATTGTGTTCAGGGCAAAGGGGAAAAGTGAGAAAAAGAGAGCGATACCCCACTGTACCCCTGTCCATTGATGAACAAGGTTGGTGAACCACCAAGATTTTTGCCAGAGGGGAACATGACTTCTCACTTTGGGCAACAATGATTTAACTTGTGTATGCAGCCTAGGGATATATGGGACCATAAGTATTAATTTTTTTTATAAGGTTCAGTTCTTCTGGTGCTATTTATGTGGCTGTGGAACAAGTGGCAGAAACATGTCACCAATATAAGATTGTACCTCTTTAATTGAATCTCTATTAACAACGATAAACAATATACACGTCACTGACAAAACAAGCCAGCATACAATTTGCCACATTTGCCAAATTGGGAATGTGAATCTGTTTTCCCTGTTCTCCATCATCAGTGTAACCCAATAAATGTCTGCTAGACTTATAGACTGGTAATGGCCTATGTCACTTCCTAGTGTTGTATCTGACATCTCCTCCTC
>NW_027317560.1:0-2293 GCF_032062135.1 Pyxicephalus adspersus | reverse complement strand
AGCCTGCTCCTTGCTATGGTCCTGATCCTGTTCTAAACCTGTTAAATCTTGGCTGAAGTTTGTCGGTACCTATGTTTTCATATTAGATTATTTGTTTTTGACTGCTGTTTCTGGGTTTATCAAAGTGTTTGTATATCCCCACATGGAGATATTTGCACCATTCACACAGTAAACATTGACCCTCAGTGATCTCACATCTCAGTTTTATGTTGCTATTAGTGATCACCTGCCTCACTGCTTGTGCAGCTCATGACAAATGAGAACTGGTGAATTTTATTACCAAAAATTTCCTGAACTTTTTCTGCGTGTGACTGGAATAAATGATCGAATAAGACTTTTTAACCTTCGATTTCCCTAACTTGCAGCAAGAGGAAAGGTGGTCTTGGAGAGTATTTCACGGTATAACTGTTGTAACATATAAGAGTTTTTCTGTGTTGCAATATTCATTGTTTGCAACAAGAAAAAAAGTAACGTTACCAGTATTTTAGTGTTCTGCTGCCTATAATATGCCACTATCAATTCTATTGCTAATGGATTTGGAGCCTTTTTTTATTTTGGACACTATTTTTTTATTTTTTTTTAGCTTTGCCTTCCTTATGAAAATCTGACAGAGCAATTCAAATATGGATTTTGGGGTTAATAGTAACACTATACCTTGATAATTTGCAATTTTAACACCTAAGAGTTTGCACCTGTTCTGTACAAATATTGCATTGCGTGGTATAAGCTTAGTTTAATTTTAATTATATCCGTAACAAAAAGATATTCCAAGGATAAGTAGTATATATAAGATATAGTATGCAAGAAATCGCCTAACTGACAGGGTTTTTTTCCATTTAGGGTTTTTTGTTAATTAGTAAATTTCCATTGTGATAAGTGGCAATAAAGATTGTGCATTCACTTTCCTTGAGGACCTGCAATGTATCCCTTTAGTCACAGGTAAAAGAAACATTAGATCCATATCCTTTTCCTCCCAATATACCTCCTAGATCTCACTCTCTTCTACTTCACATTCACAGGTAGGAGCAGTGACATTATTGTCTTTCACTCTTAGTAATGGCGGCCTGTTCCTTAAGAATAGAAATAGTTTGCAGATTTGACACTTTGCTTGCACTGAGCATGATCTATACTTTTTTCTTCTTTTTGGAGCTGATCTTTTGCCACTTTGTATGCGCTTACTATGTGATCTCCCACCACTGGTAATACATTTTTTTTATTGCAATATTTTCTTCTGAGGTATTCTGGAATTCGTAGCCCTTTCCTCTTGGAAGGCCTTAACCACTTTAAAAGTAGTCAGTGTTTTCACTTGGGTGTGCAGGCCAATGCTTTGTGTTCTCCAATGCTTTCATTTTTTATTATTTATTATATAATATTTATATTTCTATTAACTTTGTTTTTTCAGTTGTGGAACTCATGGGCAGGAAAACCACGTACAAGCCTTCTATGGTTTTATGCATTGTTTCCAAACTGCACAAAGATAGAATCAAATGTAATTTCTTGTTCCATCAACACCATTAACTATACCTGAAGCAATTCTTTACCTTTTGGTCTACAGTTGAGGATATAGATGAAAGGGGGAAAAACATGGTTCTGTACTACTTAGGGGTGAAACCAACCAAAAATAAATTACTTTTCTATCTAAAGAGAGATAAATCTTAACACAATATACGGTTTCAACTCTCTTCTATTGATTTTTATTCAAATGTTTTAATTTCTTTTTTAAATTTGAGTCATAATATGAGCAAATGAAGCAAACAGCAATATAACAGAAAACCCAAAAGCATATCTGGCAAACTGACTTGTTTAAAAACCACCCCAATACCCTTACCAAGCAAATAAGGGTTTAGATACTGTGGTGTCCTTGGTCCCTTCTTGTGCATATTTAAGTAGTATTCATATGTTTAAAAACCGATAAGGGTGCTTTCTCCAGAATGAAATCTCATTCCTAATTCTGTTTTTTTTTTTTTTTTTTCCGTATTTTTTAGAATAGCAAACCTTAGCTGATTTGTCGGGTTTTGGCTCCTGAGTCATTCTGGGACCTTACAGCCTCGGCTTTACAGAAAACTGTTACATACAAGGTTAGTTACAGTGGAAGAGGGGAAGCAAGGGGGATCTGTCACTAACAAAACCACAGTCCACAAAACTTTCTGTATGTGTGTCTAATGACGGTGATGGGGTTAACTTGGCCAAACCGTGCTGGATTTCTGCCAAATTTGCTTTAACAACTCATGATGTCTTTACACCCCTCAGACATTTTCTATCAAGCGGTGGGATAACAAGTGTTTTGAAAGCA
>NW_027317559.1:8672-11962 GCF_032062135.1 Pyxicephalus adspersus | reverse complement strand
GCATTATCAAAATAAATTGTGTTAGAATTAGATGAATACCTTTCCTCTCGGGATGAGGAAAAATTCAGCGCACTTCTAATTTGTTTGAATCTGACCCAATACCCACTCCAGAGCAAAAGAGTGAATTTGAAAATTACCCTAATGAGGTATTGTGGTATTTTAAAGTGTTAGTAAAGAGGTCCAGAAAAATATCTGGCACACAATCCCAACAAGCAGTACCTTAGGAGACCTTCTCAGGCGTCATTAAGGCTATGGATTCAGCTCTTTCAATGGAACTACCAATGTAAATACTTAAATATTATTCTTATTATCTAAGATACCAGACATTACACGTAATTGACTTATTACTCATTCCCCATTTTTGACATCTGGAGGACAAATAAATGTAATCAAAATAATTGCTCCCCCTAGTTCACTTTATCTTTGGACAGTGCCTCACACATATTGAGAAGAGTTTTTTTCTTTTAAGTTATTCAACTCCCAGATTTGTAATAATGACTCTTCAACTCCTCGTCTTGAAGGAAGCGAAGGAAGGTATAACAATTCCTAATTTTCAATAGTTCTACTGGGCTGCAGTACCATTTACTGTGCATTAGTGTTTTCCACAGACAAAAGACAACTACTGACCTTCAGAAAGCCACAATTATTTCGATACCATGCACAAAAACCATGTGTTTTGTTGACCTTACTCACCTGCTGACATTACTTATCCCACATTATTTGTCCTTGGGGTCTAATTTGATGTTATTCTGGTATCTCTAACTTTGTTTTCTAAACCTTAAGTCATACCCTTATATTTCTTATGTTACAAAAGGTACAAAAAAAACCTTCCTCTGAGACTCTTAACTTTTGACTGACCTAGACTTCACCAAGTTTTTGAGAAATGGAACACAGATATACCTACCCTGGACAATGAAGACTGGGATTACAATCTTACACAATTCATTTCATATTGGAGTATACTCCCCTTAGATGTTATACCATTTATCATATATTGTGCTTTTTCATAGTTAGCTTATCCAAGTGCTAATTTATAGTCCAGTGTAAAAGATATTTAAAATCCCCTACCCTTAAAAACTTATATATAAATAATAATATAAAAATACTTATAAATACTATATATAGTCCATAGCTGGCTTAAAATTTTTTAACAGGTTTGGTCAGTTTGGAAGGCAATTTAAAACACAAATATATCCACATGCGGTGAATATATATTCACCGCATGTGATATAAAATAATTTCATATGTTTTGGAGGAAGTATTATCGTGTAATTTTTGTAGTGAAATTATTTCCTAATTTCATATTGTAGCTCTCTTTGCTATTTTTTTAAACCAATCTATACAATAAATAGAACACAATGGGCCTGATATATTAAAGCTCTCCAAGACTTGGGAAGATAGACTATCATGAGAGAACCTGGGTGATTCAACAAACCTGGAATGTATTTTGTCAATGTTTGAAAACATTTTCAAATAATAGAAAATGATTTAAATTAATACATTCCATGTTGCTTTATCACACAGTTTCGCCAATATTAGTCTATTTTCTCCAGCCTTGGAGAGTTTTATCAAATCAGACTCAATACACTTGTTGAAAGAAGAAAAGTCAGAGTTGAAACAGAAAACTGTAAGTAATAAAATGTTTAGCTTGTTAAAGCACAATGTAACCTGCAAATTGTGTTTTTTTTAATAAAATACTTATATTCACTATAGTTTCAGTGATGCTGATCTCATACGGCATCTTTGTAGCCACCTTCTGTCCATAAACATGCACACTTTTGGCATGGCTTTATAGTATGTATATAAGCAGGTTTCCTAATGATTCGTTACGATAGTGAACAATCCATGTGCAATATGTTGGAAATAGATACTTGTAGTGTTCTTCTGAAACAGCATGATAGAATGACACAGAAGAACTGTAGAACACAGAAGCACAAGTGAAATACTGTGCATGAAAAGACCTATAACTGTAGAATTAAAATTCTGAAATTAGGTTGACATGTAAGAGCCCATATACTGATTTGGGTTTCCATACACTTTTTGAAGGAGAGTAGCGTCGCTAATTGGGCCACTGGCCCAACCTGCAGTCCCATAGGGTCATTAAATACACATGTAGTAGTTAAAATAAATAGGCAAGACCATACTTTTTAACAATGCAGGATCTTGCTTAAGATTGCAGCAACATCAGAGATATAGTTTGTATGTTTTTTTTTTTGTTTTTTTTAGCTTTCTTTTCATGGTTAACCCTAAGGCTTTAAAATGTATGGGGAGGCAGTGTGGGGTGTAATGGCTTTTAAAACTCCATTAACCCAAATCCAATGGCCCTAAACCTATTTCTCCTAACAGAGATGTTATTATTTATTATCAGCAGCAGATTGTAGACAGCTAATGTGTTATCTAATTTTTTTCACATAAATAATAGACCTCAGACTATTATACTAATTTCAAAATAGAATGGAAGAAAGAGAAAACACAACAGATTTAAGATTGAATAAATATATGTAGTACATAAAATACAAAATTACACTTTGTAATGATTTAAAACAGTGTAATTTAATCTACTCGAAAAAATCAATGAGAGGTATAGCCTTAATTTTATGCAATACATTAATTAATTCCATTTGTCATTGAATCAAAAAGATGTTCCATGGCTTCTTGTGGGTTGTTATATAAGGCCTAAATCACTTGAACAGACGTTGAAGCTAACTGTTCACTCACAATAATAGCTCTGCCAGCAATACTGCAAATGTTTTATATTAGAAACAAATCAGGTGAAATGGCAAGGTTATTGGCAGAAACATGTCCACTCCAGCTCACCAAGTGAGAAACTTCAATGTTCAGAACATTTTACTTACAAAGTTTTCTTCTCTGTCCAAGAGCATTTTAGCCCAATGAGGTACTGCAAACACATGGATTGGGACAATAAGTTTTGATTCAAGCAGTGAATAATTGCTCTCCAAGTAATTATTACTATGTAAACAAATCTGATCTGTGTTTAAAGTGAATATAAAATTTTTTTTACATATATTCTATCATTATTCTCAGGACTAAGAGCTAAACATTTAAAATACAAAATAATCATGGGCAAAAGAACAATTACAAACTTTACTCCCAAAATGCTCCTCTTACACCTCTTTGGAAAAGCCCTGAATTTTTTCCTGGATGCGATCAGGATCGATTTCGGTGGTGGTGCAACAAGGGGTTTTTCCGCATTGGAGATTTGTTAGATGGGAAAGCCATCCTTAGTTGTTCACACCTACAAGAGAAATTTGCCCTCCCGCCAGCGGAAG
>NW_027317559.1:0-1807 GCF_032062135.1 Pyxicephalus adspersus | reverse complement strand
GCAAACGTTTTGAATCCTGGACCATATCCATTCCAAGTTTGCAGGATCACCCAGCTTCACTGATGAAAGTGTATTCTCTCCAACCTCTCCAGAGCTTTCATAAATCAGGGCCTGAGTTTATTGAGTAGCAGAAGTAGTGTTTCAAATTTTTATCAGGATGAAAGGAATTGTATCCACTCAAGTATTGCCTTTGTCCAACAACATTTTAGCATATTTGTTTTTTATTATTCTATTCATTTGTTCCACTATACCAGCTGACTGTGGATAATATGGAACATGAAATTGTTGATGAATACCCAAGATGGAACACATGGCCTGTATAACTTTTTCTGTAAAATGAGGTTCTGTATCACATGTCAATTCTGGAGGAAAACCCCAAGAAACAAATACATTATTCATAGGTGCTTTTGCTGTTGTGATTGCATCATCTTTTTAAAAAATGTAACCCATTTTGAAAAAACATTAACCACTACTAAAGCATATCTTAAACCATGTTTTCCCATAGGCGATGGTCCCATGTAATCAATTTGTAAAGTTGACCATGGACCATCAGCAAGTGGAACTCTTTGCAAAGGAGGTTTTTGTCCTTTTGGTCTGGGATTCATCTGAGCACAAATGAGACAAGATGAACAATGTCTTGCACTATCTCCTCCATTTTTTCCAAATAGAACTTTTCCTTAAGAACTTCCAACAATCTTTGTTTTCCTAAGTGTCCTAAACTTTCATAATTGAATCGTGTGAAGCGTGTCTGTAAATGTTTAGGTACTGCTGGGCGCAAAATTCCTTGGGATTCATGAAAGAAAAACCCCGTTTTCACAAACAAAGGGAGGTTTTGGATCAACCTGAGAAGCAGCAAGGGTTGAATCTCTTGCTTGTTCCTCTGCAAAAGAAGGAAGTTGTGTCCTCTCATTTCTAAGTGCTGATAATAACAAACACAGGTTCATCAATCTTTTCTGCATCTCTTCTAAAAAGAGAAGGATATGTTTCCTCAGATGTGGTTGTACAGTCATGTGTTTGTCCTTCATATTGCATTCATTGTAGAAGAACATATTTTGCATTGTGATCTACCTGAATTTGTTTAGGTGATAAAGCCAATAACCAATGTGAAAATCTCTGATTGGATACTCCAGGTTTATTCTTTTCAAGAAGAAGCTTGAGAGTAGAATGGGGAGTTGGCAAAACAATATTGTTGAATCCATGTGCTCAGTTGCTTTAACAGCATAGTATACTCCAACCAAATGCCTGACACAAGTTTCAAAGCCTTTTTCAACTGAAGTCAGAAGTCTGAGAAGTAACCCAATATCCTCCAATTTCCTCCCTGCAGTTTCAGCAGCACTTCTGATATTGCCGTCTCTGATGTGTGCACTTGCAAAGCAAATGGAGCTGAAGGTTCAACCGTAGCTAATGCAGGAGCAGACTGTAAATCCTTTTTAAGTGTCTCAAAAGCTTGTTGCTGTTTCTCTTCCTAAGGTCTAAAAAAGACATTATTTTTAAAAAATCATTCAGCAATGAAAAAAAACTAAAAACCTTGGCTAATGCCTGATGAAAAACACTTGCACTAATGTGTAAACCTTGTGGAAGCCTAGTAAATACATATTGCTCATTCTGAAAAGTAAATGCGAACCTATATTGACAACTCTTTGTTACCTGTACAGAGAAGTAGCCATTGGATATGTCACGCACAGAGAACACTTGAGCCTTTGCATTAATTTGTGACATTAAGTCAGGAGTCTCAGAGACAATGCCCCTGATTCATCAATAAAATCCGCGCTCGCTGGAAGCGCGAAAGTACGCGCGGCCATCGATC
>NW_027317558.1:0-11966 GCF_032062135.1 Pyxicephalus adspersus | reverse complement strand
CTAAACATGCTGAAAACAAATTTTGGGTTTAGGTTCAATTTGATTGTCTTGGCGCTAGTGTCCATTTAAAGTTTAGCAGTGTCAGAGACTAGTCCCCAGATTTGCCTGTAAACTCCTTGCAGGAGATATTTGTAATCTCGTGTTGGACCCACTCCCCTATGACAGTGATTGAACTACTTCTACTACCTGAACTACTTCAGTTGACCACTGGGCAACATTTCTTATTAGAGCTAACAAGCAGTCCAACAGCAAACTGAAAGTGCACATCATAGGCTGGCACCACGGGCTCTGGTGCACCTGACCACTGATAATATTAGGGGGGGGAAATTTTCACTTTTTGAGTATAGAATAATTTTAACAAACCCTCTACATTCGAAAAACATGTCACTAACCCCTAACCAGACCTAGACCATCCATAAGACAATCTTTGGAGTCTCAGGCCAGGAGGAAGTCCAGCTAAAACCTTAATACTGCAGTAAACCAATCAAATAGGAAAACCGGCCAGAAAGGAAAAAAATGGGCAGTTGATGTATTTTGGGATTACAATCTGTAACAATGTCATATAGAGAGGAATCCATTATCTCTTAATCCACTAACTGCTTTAGGCTGTCGATACCCATGGAGTGCATCCATGATCCTGTTGGTGAAAGGTGCCTTATAAATGTTTGTTGTTGCTGTAAAACATTGGGTCATAAAAAACAGCATTAAATAGACTAGACACAGTGCAGACGTCTTTGAAGGTGCCATCTGTCACATCAGGATTTAAATAACACAAATATTTCAGGCAAAAAGGAAATGACTCCTTAAGAGAGCTATAAGACTTGGTATCTCCTCTCACCAAGTATTTATCATGTCCCACATTACGGAGTGAAACACAACAAGATGCACTCTAAAAAAAAGTAGCTCGACTGCACAAGCCAATGCCTTGTGACTCTGGACAAGTTATCTTACATATCAGTCTCCCAGAATTAGACTGTGTCGTCTTCTAAGAAGTTCTGGATTTCACAGTGACAAGATACTCTGGACCTTATGTCGAGACTGACAGATCTCTCCTTTTATGCGACACACAGCTGTTAGTGTACTCTCTCCTGGACTCTGCTGCAGATTCTTCCATTTCTAAAGGCAAATCCCAAATATCTGTGTTGCAATGATGCAAGTGTGAAATTCAATGTGCATGTCATTGATCAGACAGTGATTACTGTCAAACTCAATGCAGCATGAGAGGATGCCAGGTTTACACTGCTAAATAGCATTAGAAATCTACAATGGAAAAAGTTGAAGGATCACACAATTTTTTGTTGTCTATTGTTTTGTTTTCGTATGTTTTTTTTTAGCATCCAGAATGTATTAATGTTCCATAACATGCATGAAAAAGGACCGCTATAATGAATACTATTATACTCTGGTAACTGTATAGTTTTAATGGAATGCATGTAATAATTGTTTTCAGAACAGAGTGATATATATGTCTTTTTCTGTTTTTTCACATGGTTCTAAGCTTATAGATTTTAGGCAATAATTGCTCTAAAGGTTACTATCAAAATTTTATTATAAAAAGCTGAAATAAAGTGTACAAGAATTTATAAAGAAAGTGAGTATATGCATGCATAAAAGAGCATGTGGCCCCCGGGCCCCCATGTCTCATACCCCCGGGCCCCCATGTCTCATACCCCCGGGCCCCCATTTTCCCTTCTTACACTTACTTGTGGTGCAGGAGACGTTCGGTGCTCAGCAGCTCCCCACCACGAGGAGCCCCATGTTGATGAGGGTGAGGGGGGAGCAGAGGACTGCGGCCCAGGCTGGGGGAGTGCGGTAACATCCTCCTCCGCCTCCCGGCTCGGGCCGCACATTAGCCTGAGGGTGACAGGCCGCAGCCGGCCGCTTGCCTGACTTGTCAGTCCAAAGAGAAAGCGGCGAGAGGGAGAGACGTATGACAGGAAGTCAGAGGATTGGGAGGAAATGGCGGCCTCCAGCTGAGAGGAAGACACAGGGGGCGGTGACAATACCGTAGTCAGGGGAAAGCCGGGGCAGAAGAGGCCTCCATGATAAGAAACAATCATCACATGGATACAGCCGACCAATTAGAAAACAGAATCCTGAAGTCCCTCCCCCAGGCAGGGTTACCAAAGCTCCCTGTTTGAAAGGCATGACAGTAAAACCCAACACGCCCCCTGGCGGGTGTTTACGAGTGGTGACAAGAAGAGGTTCAGCTTTAGAGAAAAAATAAACTCAAAAACGGCCAAAATAAAAAAAATTCACTTACCTTACCTTACCTCCGGGCGTCTATCGGTCCGGAGGTCTCTTCCATCGGGTCCAACGTCGTCCCGGCATCTGTTTCAGCCCGGTGCACAAGGTGCTGCCATCTTCCGTGTTCTACTTCCTACATTATCCAACCCAGGCGCGAGATGGGGTGACTTAGATGGGGTAAAAAAAACTTATCAATCTCACTCCGCATGCGTGAGATCGGCTTTTTTTCCTCTTTTGATGAAAGGTGCTCTGGCATGCGCAGAAGGAGCACCCAAGAGCCTCCTGGGATGCGTGATGTAGGTGACCCGGCAGGCTCTGCAAATTGATTTCTCAATACCAGGGGTTCTTAACCTGGGGAACCACATGCTGGGGGTATGGGACTCGATCTCTCAGTACTGGTATTTATTTTAATAAAAGTAATAATTTATACTTGGGTAGTATGTGAATGGAACGCGATAGAATCTTCAAGAACATTCGATGTTAATGATTTTATTTCTTGTTCTGTTCTTAGCTATCCATATCTAAAGTACAGTAATTTCAAGCTGTTGATACATTTCGAAGTTTACTAAGGAGTCTACTAATAAGGAATGGTGATGATTGATTTTCAACAGTCAAGTAAAGGGGGTATGGGACCATATTGGACAATCCATTGGGGTACTGGAGTCATCAAAAGGATGAACCCCTGACCTATACCCAATGCCCATTCTGATTCTGACACTTTCTGGTAGTGATGGAACTTGCCGGTCCCCCACAGCCCACGATAGTGCTGGTGCTCTTGAAGTATTTATAATCTAGTAAATCATTTTATAGATTGCAGTGCTCTGTACTATGTATATTCTCTTTGAGGTTTTTTTTTAAAACTTTTGGCAAATTTGAACCTGGGGTCTGATCTTTTCTAGAACACATAATTAATGAAAAATGTGATTTGTGCACATTGCAGAGTCTGAATATGAGAATATTTGGCCTCTATGGCTTTAAACTGAGTATTTTTATCATTGAAATAACTACTTGCTGCTTCCACTGAGCTCACAGAACCTGTCATAGCTCACAGATGTGTGACTATATATGGAACTTCATGTTGAGATGAGAATTAGTGTAGAAAGATGAAAAAACAGCTTCGGTTACACTTAAGAGTCATCCCTTTATATTTTTAACTTAGGAGGTGACGCAATAGTAAAACTTATTTGTAGTTCAGGTAAATCTACATATTGGGAATTTCTTACATATACAGGTGCGTCCAGTCTGTAAATGGCACCTCAATGCATTTCACACAATAATATTTTGTATTTATATAGCACTGACATATTACGCAGAACTTAACAAAGTCCATAGTCATATCACTAGCTGTACCTCAAAGGGGCTCACAATCTAATGTCCCTACTATAGTCATATGTCATTATTACAGTCTAAGGATAATTTTAGGGGAAGCCAATTAACCTAACTGCATGCTTTTGGGAAGAAACCAGAGTGTCCAGAGAAAACCTGCAAAAACACAGGGAAAACATACAAACTCCTTGGCCTGGGACTGCAAAGGCGAGAGTGCTAGCCACTGGGCAAGTGTGTGTTGACATGCATTTCTATTGACCTAATTGGAGAGGCATTTGTCTTAAAACGTGGTGTGTAAACATGTGTAAAGGTGTTGAGATCCAACACTCAATACATCGGGTCTAGTTTAAAAAAACTCACCAAGACTGGAGAAAATGTCACAACCTCGGCGATCCAGCAAATCTGGAAAGTATTTCTTAAATATCATTTGCTATTAGTTTGTAAATATTTTAGTCCTGGACCAGATCTATTCCAGGTTTGCTGGATCACCCAGGCTCTACCATGATAGTCTATCTTCTTCATTCTTGGAGAGCTTTAATAAATCAGGCCTGTTATGTAAAGATTCATTTTCATTATCTAATCAAGCAAATTCCTGTTTTTATTTACAAATCATTGGATAATTAAAGTGTTTACACTGTTTAATAAATGAGGATTCCTAACTCCTTAAGTAATAAAACCTCATTACCATGGCCTTTACAGGAGAAGCATTTTCTTATATTACCATGTGTTATCTTATGAAATATATTTACTTAAAAATAAATTGAATGTTTTTCTTTTTTACGTTTTTTCATAGATTTCAGATTGTAGTTTTCTGCTTTGTTAGAAATTTTCATAGTTGGTAGTACAACATGATCCCTGATATGTAGCCTTGTTGTCAGCAGACTAAATGAGGAACTTAATTACAGGGATTTTAATGAAAGATTTCAACTAGCATTTCTATCAAATCTACATGAGTTATGGATTGCGTCTCAAGGCTGTGGAACACAGCTGTCAGCTGTAAGATTGGCAGATGCAGGTCACTCACTAATTGAACATGGCTGGTTACTGCACATGCCATCATTTGTAAGAATGGTTGGTGTGTTATGGGGACCTGTAGGAACCAGACTTCCAAAAACCATGCTTTTTTTCTTTAAAGCTGCTATTTTCAAATTAGTTTACTGTCTATATTTGCATTTGGGAGGATGACATATTTCTTGGTATGTAAACATCTTGGATATTGAAAACATTTTAAAGAAACAATATCAAAGTTTACCAGTAAAAGAAACCCAGAGTGTAGTACACAATATACGTATAGTACATACTCCATCCTCCCAATCTACAGTTTGATCAAAGGTAAAAATGCAAGCCAGGTCTAGGAAGAATGATTCCCCCTGCATTGCCGCCAATCAAATAGAGGCGAAGCTGGACAAACCTGAAATTACCAGTCAAACAATTAAAGTTTAGGGTTAACTTAAACTGTACCCATACCCAGACATTGCATTTTTAATTCATGTTTTACTGAAAAGCAGTAAAAGGGCTTTACAAAAAGCCATCCCTGACTGCACTATCTGAATATAAACTCATTGCACATAGTATATAATACATAGTACACAGTATAAACGTACATTTTTTTACATTTAACAACAGTAAGAACCTAATCTGTCTAACTTTTATATTCAGGTCACACCAGTAGATGACACTGTGTTCTCATGTAAAGTATGTAACAAACTCTTACTATGTCATTTAGTGGTAAAGAGTTTGTTACACACTTTCCATCAAGGGTCCATATCCCCCCGTGGACCACAGCTCAGACCTGTAATAACTTTAAAGAAATCCATTCCAGGTTTGCTTGATCACACAGGTTGGTCAATGAAAATGTATCCTCTGCAGTCTTGAAGAGCATTAGTAAATCAGGCCCAACGTGATACCTTGTGCTAATCATATGCTGTCAGTGAAGCTTGAATATTATTTTTTTCTTTGGCTCTCTCTTC
The DNA here is from genome assembly GCF_032062135.1 of Pyxicephalus adspersus. Classification (NCBI taxonomy): domain Eukaryota; kingdom Metazoa; phylum Chordata; class Amphibia; order Anura; family Pyxicephalidae; genus Pyxicephalus; species Pyxicephalus adspersus. Next base: position 6,423 of record NW_027317558.1, on the reverse strand, counting down.
TCTCTCCTCCAAGCTTCCTTATATAAGGTCATAGAAACTGATTTAGGATAGAGTAGGGAGCTGGAGGAGTGGTGCAAGACAACTTTCAACTTACCTAAAATATATATCTAATGTGTCCCTAGGTGAATTAAATTAAAAAAGATCCTGGTGGGGAGGTATTTTGTTCTGGACAAGATTGCACATTTTTTTCCAGATTCCTCTTTTCCTTGCTTTAGAGAATGTCGGAATATTGGAACAATGGTAGACCAAGGTTTTTAGTCAAAGGTTTTTAGTCTGATCTCTTTAGTTTTCCACCTTCCCCTGCCTCCTAACCTGGAGTTAGCACTGTTCAGTGGGATTGAAGATCCTTTGCCAAAAACATCCAAAAATTTTAAAGCAGCGGTGGCCAACCGGTGGTCCGCGAGAAAATTTTGGTGGTCCGCAGCTCTGGCCAATGTGCCCCTAAGCAGCTGCCGACCATGTCCCCCATATGGATTCCCCCGCAGGCTCAGGAAGTGGGCTGGTTGTGTCTCAGGCTCAGACCTGTGATGGGAGAGTGAGTGGGTTCCGGCATCATGACGTCACTAAAAAGAAAGTTTCTCCCCTTTTGAGTGGCACCCGGCCCCACATGCATGCACGGTCCAGAGCAGGTAGATTTAGTGGTCCGCTGGCCCCAAAAGGTGCTCCAAGCATCTCAGGATGCACAGAGGGAGCCTTTTCGTGAAAAGGGGAAAAAATTGCCAATCTCACGCATGCAGAGTGAGATTGGCAAGTTTTTTTCCAACCTACGTCACCTGATCTCGCATCTGGGTCTGGTGGCGTAGGAAGAAGAACTCGGAAGAAGAGGAGAAGATGGCAGTGCACGGTGCGCGGGCTCAGAGACGGATGCTGAGACGGCGCGGGCTCAGAGACAGATGCTGAAACGACGCGGGCTCAGAGACAGATGCTGAAACAACCCGATGGAAGACACCTCTGGACCGATCGACTGCGCTGAGGGATTAAGGTAAGGGTATTTTTTTTTTTTTAGGGGCATTTTTAGGTTTACTTCCTCTTTAGGTGGAGGTGGTTTGTAGAAAAAAGGCCAGAACCTAAAAATGTATGTGTTTACCTTAAAAGAACTGATGTTGGAAGCACTAAGCGAGACTAAGAACTGACACATATCACAGAACATCTTTCAAAAGCTTATAAAATTATTATTATTATTATTATTATTATAGCCAAATTTCCCATAGTATCCACATAAGTTATTGTACAAACATTATAATCATGCATATTGTAACATTATGGTATAATGGATATGATATATTCACATCAGCAGTTTCCTTGAACCCGATTTAATAAGGCACAAGGCTGGCTGGATCACCCAGCTTCATTTAGGAAAGTGTATCCTCTCCAGTCTTGGAGAGCTTTAATAAATTAGGGCCCTTGTATTTAAAGAATCCTGAGGTCTTGAAACCAGTAAATTCACTCTTCACTCAAAAGCAATAACCTACGCGTTTCACAGTGTTAGAAATTTCCTGCTGCATCAGAGGAAAGTACAGATGGATAATCACAGAGGCACGAGGATTATTGGACCTGAAATGGCAAAAGATAAGATCACAGGATGAAAATAAAAAAATAACTGAGAATATTCCAAAAACAGGTAAGTGAGGGTGCCTCAACATTAGGTGAGTTAAATAAAAGGGTAATTTTAAATTATTGTGAATGTTTATAAAAATATCACTAGGAGTAAAATGAAAAGACCGACTCTAGATTGACTCCCAACCGAAGCCGTACACTCACTTCTACTGCTGTTAGATTTCAGATCAGCGCTTTTTCATGCCAGCAATTTTCTGCTCTTTTTAACAAATGCATTATTATACATATTTCATTTGTATCAAAAGCAGAAGATTAAAAATCATTGTAATTCAAAGTATTTATTGCTAGACACAGAGAATTGCAGATGACTTATGTGCGTGTTTACAATTCAGTGCCAAACCAACTTAAAACCCATTGTCTTCATTATTCAAACTGGTCTCTCCGGCCGGTTAAGTTATCCAATTCATTAGAATAATAAATGAAGATATTTGGCAGGACAGCTAAAGAAGCTTTTACAATGTATGTACTTTATTGATTGTAGTAACAAGAAACTTTTCAATAAGGTTTGTACCAGCAGCACAAATCTGCAATTACTGAGCGCCCAGCTATGTGTTTAACGTGCCAGCCTCGCAGCCGAACTCTGTGACATTAGACCAAGGTTCTCCTACACTTCATGATGAGATTACAGCTCATCCCTGATGACTATATGGCTTTGTGGCCACACAGTTCCAAATATGTTATACAATATGGGTATTGTAACTGTAATGAAATCTTAAAGATCGACTTCGAGCAAAATATATAAAAAAACTGTGAACAAATAATCTCATTCAGAAAACATTGAGATGGAAAGCACACTTTTAAAGAATAGATGCTATGAGCAAATGGTCCATTATAGTGACCTGTCTATGCTTCAACAAGATCTATCCTGTGTGGCCCCCAGGGATTTAGGGGCTATGTGGCTCCCCATTGGTCAAACCACATGGATCTCACAGGAGCATTGGAATATGAGTATAAAAAGGAAAGGAGGGGTTCTTGGTGTGGGTAATTTATTAATGCTACATAAATAAAATAAGATTGGTATGGTATAAATAAATGGTATGCTATGGAACTTCCATTTCATTCCTTTTTCTGGTTGAGACTAAAAATATGGCATAAATAGGAATGAGGTGTTTAAATGAATGCAATGTAAACTTAAAGAACCTGGTTTAATAAAGCTCTTCAAGACTGGAGAGGATAGACTATATTTGGGGAACCAAGACAATCTTTGGAGTCTCAGGCCAGGAGGAAGTCCAGCTAAAACCTTAATACTGCAGTAAACCAATCAAATAGGAAAACCGGCCAGAAAGGAAAAAAATGGGCAGTTGATGTATTTTGGGATTACAATCTGTAACAATGTCATATAGAGAGGAATCCATTATCTCTTAATCCACTAACTGCTTTAGGCTGTCGATACCCATGGAGTGCATCCATGATCCTGTTGGTGAAAGGTGCCTTATAAATGTTTGTTGTTGCTGTAAAACATTGGGTCATAAAAAACAGCATTAAATAGACTAGACACAGTGCAGACTTCTTTGAAGGTGCCATCTGTCACATCAGGATTTAAATAACACAAATATTTCAGGCAAAAAGGAAATGACTCCTTAAGAGAGCTATAAGACTTGGTATCTCCTCTCACCAAGTATTTATCATGTCCCACATTACGGAGTGAAACACAACAAGATGCACTCTAAAAAAAAGTAGCTCGACTGCACAAGCCAATGCCTTGTGACTCTGGACAAGTTATCTTACATATCAGTCTCCCAGAATTAGACTGTGTCGTCTTCTAAGAAGTTCTGGATTTCACAGTGACAAGATACTCTGGACCTTATGTCGAGACTGACAGATCTCTCCTTTTATGCGACACACAGCTGTTAGTGTACTCTCTCCTGGACTCTGCTGCAGATTCTTCCATTTCTAAAGGCAAATCCCAAATATCTGTGTTGCAATGATGCAAGTGTGAAATTCAATGTGCATGTCATTGATCAGACAGTGATTACTGTCAAACTCAATGCAGCATGAGAGGATGCCAGGTTTACACTGCTAAATAGCATTAGAAATCTACAATGGAAAAAGTTGAAGGATCACACAATTTTTTGTTGTCTATTGTTTTGTTTTCGTATGTTTTTTTTTAGCATCCAGAATGTATTAATGTTCCATAACATGCATGAAAAAGGACCGCTATAATGAATACTATTATACTCTGGTAACTGTATAGTTTTAATGGAATGCATGTAATAATTGTTTTCAGAACAGAGTGATATATATGTCTTTTTCTGTTTTTTCACATGGTTCTAAGCTTATAGATTTTAGGCAATAATTGCTCTAAAGGTTACTATCAAAATTTTATTATAAAAAGCTGAAATAAAGTGTACAAGAATTTATAAAGAAAGTGAGTATATGCATGCATAAAAGAGCATGTGGCACGTGTGTGGGGTGATACAATACTACTGCTGGATAAATAAGCTGGATAGTGCCTGTGTATATGGGAACTCCATATATAATCAAAGCTTTGTTTATGTGCTAAGTTCAAATAGAACTATTTATCTGTTTTGCTAGTAATTTTCAATAAAATCATATATATTTTTTTTATATTTCTGATAAATTACTAGAAGCCGAACAGCAGATAACAGAAAGGAAATGGGGTGCAGAGGGGAAAAAAGGTTTTCTATTAGGGACAGCAGATATGGTCATTTGCTGTGACCTTACAGACCCCAATATGAACCTTAGTGCATCCTGGTTAGTTATACCATCTTCAAGGCTGCCTTCTATACTTTCATACTACACTTTCCTACCTGGAACTTGTTTCACGGCCTTCTGGTCACCTTTAGAATTGTTTGCAGACAAATGATCAAAAAGTGAGAAAGCGCTGGGCATCTTTTCTAGGGATATGCTGTTTTCTATAGCTGCAGTTAACCTAGATCAGAAACAAATAAGATTAAACCAGTTACCACACATGTCCTACAGCTATTTCAGAGTAGAAGTTAGTACTCTCACCCTCCTGTCCCCAGCATATACTCTGTAGGTATGCTGAACATTCTAGTATGAAAACAGATCTATATTGCCCCTATTTACTGCAATCAGAACAACCCTCTCTCCTGTGTTAACACTGAAATCTTGGCAAACGTAAAACTTGCTTCATACTTGCTTCTTCCTGCTATGCTGAGCTTCTCTTGCTAACTGGTAAACCTATGAAATGTAACTTCATTAGGGACACTCACTGCCTCACACACACTGTATCAGCACATTCCTGGATGGATTGCAATTGCATGCAGACCACCCTTGGGTCACCCACACATGAAACTAAGACTAAATAACCGACAGAACAAAAAAGCAAATAGTTGAAAGGGAAGAGGCACAGATATGGAGAAGTGGGTTGGGTGCTCCTTTTAGTCCAGTAGAGAATAAATTAAATGGTCTTAAGATATCTGATGCACGTTCTAAAACCAAAAGTGCGAAAGTCACAATGCACGGAAAAATGTAACTAATCTCTTTCAACAGGGTAGAGGACTCTTTACAAGTGTGCAAAAATGAACACAGGGCTTGAATTAAACTTTAATTAAAATACTTTAGGTGGTGTTAGCCTGGATTAAACCCCAATGATGATGAAATTGTTATTGTTCATGCACAGAGAAAAGCAAAAACCTTGCCAGGGATTAAAACCCCCTTCTCACTTGCCTAAATAAATGTCTATGCTTAAAATGCTCATTTAAAATAAAAAAAATGTATATACAGGATTCTTCATAGTTTAGTCTCATTAAATCAATAGACAGCATGCAGTCACTGAAGACATCCAAGGGATACCCACATGGCCAAACAGTTCTATGTATAGCTGAATAAAAGGCAGACAAGCACACATATGCATTTCACTAGACTAAATTCAATCTAAAAAGCAATTCTGCATTCCTGAACAAATAGGACCCATGCAGCACACACAAGGCACTGTACCTGCTATTGATGTCATTGTGAGTCTAGAAAACAGAACATTTGTCTATTAAACATGACATAGGTCTGCTATGTACGAGCTGTGAACACAAAGACAAAAATTGACCATTGTGTGGGATTCTCTATAGATAACTAAACCATACTGCACCATTTGTGCTAGACCAGAGGGTCCTGCTTTTTATTCTACAGCAGAAACATTCATGCTCAAAATTCTCAGTGGGACTGATTTATAAAAGCTCTCTAAGGCTGGAAAAGATACACTTTCATCAGTGAAGCTGGGTGATCCAGCAAACTTGGAATGGATCTAATTCAGGATTCAAAAATTTGCTAGCAAATATAAAGTACCTTTGAAGAAATCAATTCCAGATTTGATGGATTTTCCAGCTTCACTGACGAAAGTGTATCCACTCCAGCCTTGGAGAGCTTTAATAAATAAGGCCCATTGACTTAAAACAAGTACATAGATCAGTAAAATACATCAGAACTATGTCCATATCTTCAAATATTTTCTGGGACAAGTACTGAAGCCAAAAGGTCTGCTTGATGGTTTTCTGACATGCCACCTGCTAAATCACAGCAGAGCTTTCCAACATCCATGGTGTGGGAGCTCTGAAGACTGCACAACCCAAGCTGTGACTTGGCAGCAGTCATGTCTTAAAACAGTGGTCCCCAACCTTTTAGACGTCACAGACCACTAATTTCACAGACACCGGACCGCGCATGCATGAGGAGCCGTGTGTCACTCAAAAGGGAAGAAACTTCCCCCAGAGTGATGTCATGGTGCTAGAACCCACCCCACACCCAGAAACACAACCTGTCCATTGCCCTGAGCCTGCGAACCATATGGGAGACATGGTCGATGACTCTGACCAGTGCGCCCCCCCC
>NW_027317557.1:9840-11971 GCF_032062135.1 Pyxicephalus adspersus | reverse complement strand
AGCTTAAGGGGACATGCTTAACTTTTATGAGTCTAGCAATTGGCTGCATTTTAGGGACACATGATACCATGTGAAAAATTTACTAAAATTGCAGCAGGGTGCAGAGGTGGGCAAGAGTGAACAGTAAATAAAGTCACTGGACATCATTGTTTTCGGATCTCCATTTAATGTTTCCCTAAAGAACCCCATTAAATACATACCATACAGTTGCTGGATTGAATTACTTATTTAGGGTCTCTAATCCATCATATATATGATACCCATCATATTTAAGACTTTCTAAATATTTTTTTCAATTGTGTAAAGCCTGGAGAAGTCATTACACATTTCAGCACACAAGGATTTGTTTCTAGTATTTTGGCCCTCTGGATCTCGCTGCAGCGTTGAGCTAAGTTGCATGCTGTGACAGTCTCACTCATGAGATACATGAATGAAGCTGTCATATATCTGCTCATCAGTGTGCTATCCGAAAAGCTTCACCTGACTTGTTAAATCTTTCATTTGAATGGGACTTAAAGCTGCTCTGTTATTCTGGCATTTGTGTAGTAATAAGCCATACGAGTGCATAGTGAAATGGAAAGAAGAAATACAATTGAACAGACGTATGAGATCTACTTTTAAGGAATTTAATAGAATTTTTTAAGATGAAATGAATGTAACTTCTAAGTAAATTATTTGCTAGCAAATGTGTTTTTTTTTAAGTATTTGTAATTCAGTTCTGTTATTGTTGTGATTTGCATTCTCCTTCAACCTTGAACAAGCAGGTAACACACTTGTTTTCTGGATCAACAATTCAACTTTCTATTTAAACTTTTTATTTTCAGAGTAGACAGCATAGACAATATATATATGTGTGTGTGTATATATATATATATATATATAAACAAGAATAGAATTTTTTATTCAATTAATTTAGTTCAGATTCAATTAAATTTTTAAATACACCTGCACGTGATTGTGAAAGCAAAGTGAGCACTGCTACAACTTGCTTAGCATATCATACTCAATAAATCAGCATTGCTATCTTGACCCAAATACAAGGAGGGTCATCCATGATGCAATATAGCTGATCTTTGTGATTTTGGAGTAAGAAATAGGTATGGAATCACAAGATTTACTGAGCAGCATTACATATCATTTTAGCTGATATAAATATTATGCTTGTTTTAATCTGTGGTCTTAAAGTAAAAGTGCTCATAGTATCCCCAGTCTTCTAATACTGCACAAAGGAAGGATATCAAGGATATCAACTATGACTGTTATCACTTTTATACATGTCATCCAACATCCTGAAATGAAAAAAAGAAAGTCTTATAAATATAATAAAATATAAAAAAGTAAAAAAAACAAGCCAATATATTGCACCTGCATTCACATTGCATACACACTAATTTAACACACAGGTACACATCAGACGCCTAAGTATACATAGTAAGTAGGAATAATTTCTAGTGCTTTGTTTTAGTATAACACAAAGGACATCTTTACATTTCTCAGGTATGGCGCAGTGCATTGCAGTGCCATTCATTTAGAATGGCACCCTAATGACCTGTTACGGTTGCAGGCAATGAACCTGTGCTGCAGCACACCACAATACACATGGCATGAGTAGCACTGCAATAAAAAAAGATCAATGTTCCATTTTAGGTGCATTAAAGTATATCTGAATGCAAAAAAAACACATACTGCATCTTACAATAACCTAGGCTGTGATATAATATACATTATAGACTGTATTAGATATTTATGCATGTTTTCTGCAAATGTTTCTGTTGATCCAACTCAAAATTTTGTTGATTTTAGGCTGATTTTAACCAACAGTGTATACAAAAATGTGGGATCTCAAGTTGTGTTCAGTTGTAGTCCATATCTACAAAGTACTTTCTCAGAGATTCTTTCAAAGAATAGAGAGAAATAATTACGGATTAATTGCACAATTTCATCACGTACTATCCAAGAGAAGCTTTAGAAAAACACACCCAATATAAAAACGTATTGCCTTCTGAGTCATCTCTGTATTGTTCAATATCCTCATTATTCGAGCAATTAGGTGAGCTTAGCTGCAATAGAATTAAATACATTTTATTTTATTATTTTCAAGGTTTAAAAACACATTTCATTCTATATCCAC
>NW_027317557.1:4452-6300 GCF_032062135.1 Pyxicephalus adspersus | reverse complement strand
TTTTTAGATAAAAGTAGATATTTTAATTTATACTCTGAACGGTTTATATGTGAGTATATATGGTATTGCTGTTAAAACAAGAAGCGGATGGAATTTTTTCTGTGCTACTGGCGCCAAGCATAATAATTAAATTCCTGCTTTACCAGCCATGAGACATTTGGATAGGTAATAATGGGTATATTACCTGATGAGGTTCATATTCATATTTAGGACAATGAGAGTGTACATACTCACACCATGGCCATGCAATCTAAAGAATCAATATAAAAAAAAAAAATCTCTAAACAGCTCTGGGGCATGTGCATGCAGACATTAGGTGGGTAAAAGAAGTTAAAAGAGATTAGCATTACTGAAGCACCAGAGGATAAAAACTGCAAAAAGTTTATTATCTAAAAAATTAAACAACATTTAAACTAGTTTCTGTGTTTTTTTAGTAAATGAATAGCATCCATTCATAGCTTTCATCTTCTTAAGTTTGGTTTTAACCTAATACATTCCCAAAGATAAATGTTTACTTTGGGCCAAATTTTTTATGATTGCCTTTTTGAGGTCAGAATAGGTGAAATGAAGTTTTCTGCATTATGGGACCATCACACTGTGTATGCTGATAAGATCCTGGCGGCAGAATGTACTCTGTAATACCAGACATAATTTTCTCTGCAATCAAACAGGGTCATCGAGAAGGATCAAAGAAGTTTTCTTGCTGTATTGGATACAGGCACTTTGACTGGAAACATGTTATTTAAACTGAATCTGACGGTCTACTGCTGATTATATATAACCGGATATATATAATCGGAACTGCACAGCGGGTAGATAACTTATTTGCCATGAGAGAATTTTCTCCTTGTCACTAGGTCCCCAAACCTGTACATGTAAAGTATTGAGAGAATTTGGTAAATTTGTTAAATGATGTTACTGAAGCCAGAGAAAAAATAAGACTAGGGCTGTAGAGGGTGCTTAAACTACTCAAAACACAAAACTTATACTGTAGCAACTATTAGCTGTGTCACTATATTCTATCATTGTTTCAGTGTTATTTTGCTGTGATAAGCACTCTATTATATGAATAATTTCAATAAATTAATAGCATTCTTCAGGTTTATTGTTTTGCATTTACGCATTTTACATTAAAGTGGAGCTAAATAATAATAAATTAAAAATTGCAAGGCAGATAGTTTATTGCAGAAGGAACAGGCTCCTTGCAAGTTTATTTTTAAAAGAATGTCATCAGGCAGGAAAGTCTTACAAAGCATACACATTGGGAGGATCCAAAGGTAAGTTTTGAATGGATACACTGGGAGAATTGTTTACATTGCAGCACACCCTAATATTCACAAATACCAAAGGGTTCATCAATCCATTACAGAAAATTAATGAACGACTGATTGGAAAGGGCCATAGTTTACTCCTATAGGGGCCCACTGCTACAACAGGGTGCCACTCATTAATCCTCCCCTCCGCTTTCTATTGAACAGAATGACACCGTGTGTAAAGTGCTCATTCATTCATCTGTCACTGGAAATGATCAGGAACGATTGTTTCCATTGACAATCCTCTGATGTCCATCAAATATCTGTACAAGGATTTACATATTACAAATGATCACTTTGCTTAGATCCCAACTAATGTCACTTACGGCATGTAAGTTTGAGAACACTATAACTTTTCCTTTAGACTTTTGCACACCAAATTTTGCATAGCATACAGACTAATTGGTTTATTATTATCTATATATAAAGAGGATGTTATTATTTTCTTTACTGATACTGTTATGTAAATTGATAAAAGCAGTATCACCCACTCTGCCACCAGAAGCAATAATCACGCTTCCCAGAGTAATTACAA
>NW_027317557.1:0-1027 GCF_032062135.1 Pyxicephalus adspersus | reverse complement strand
TGATATAAAAGAGGATGAGAGCTCTTAAATTGTTTAACAAATGATCAACCAAGTGTCATAATAAGCATTAAACAGGCAGCTTGAGCCAAGACATTTCTTCCGAGATGCCATTCTTCACACACAATGGCTGATTAATGAAGCTTCCAGATACAAATGACACCATTACGCCCCGACTCAACACAACTGTCTTCCTCTGAATTATCACACAGGAGATGGCTGTTGTCTCATCCATCCCCCAGCTTTATGACAACAGAAATTGAAAGAGATTCAGCCTTTCGGAAAAAATGTATCTCTCTGGGGGTGTACTTATTGGAGATTAATGTTTATTTCTCACCCAATAAACACCAGTTGATGTTATGCTTTCCTATTAAGTTGATGTATGAAAGTGGGAAAACTAACTCACATCTTTATCAAACTAAAGCTTGAACATTAAGTGGTTTTATGTACAGGATCCTAGAAAACTGGTAGAAAGAAATAATGTGGAACTAGCAAAGAAGATTAAAAAACAATTTCAAAAATGCTGTCATCGAGATGGTATCTGTTGTAAGGAGCAGAACATATTAGTCTACAATAAAGAGGAACTCTGGTCAAGGACGGCAAAGCCTAATTCAAACAGATATGCTTGCTGTTGCCTATCCATACAATCTTTCCTGCTTACCTATAAAATCCATCCTTCATACCCTGATTTTCAATGTTTCTGCTGTATTGTTACTTTCCTCCACAATCTGATATCACAAAGGTCCACAATTATTTCTTAAATTCAATTTAACCCTTTAAAGTTGAATTGAACTTTGAAAAAATGTAGGTAGAAATGTTTTGTTGTCTCTTCTATTAACTTTATTTATCCATCTGCAGCATGTGCACATCAACAAATACGTCTGTTCTATAGAGCTGGGTGCTGGGACAATTTTCCTGTAACACATGCTTAGGCGCTACAATCAGGCAAAACAATCAGGGGCCTACCTGGAACTTACAGGGCCCTAAAACAAACCAATTATGGGGACCCCTCAAAAAACATTTAAAAAAA
>NW_027317556.1:0-11999 GCF_032062135.1 Pyxicephalus adspersus | reverse complement strand
ATGGTTCCTTGTGTTTTTTAATTTTCCACTGTCACCAGTAGATTCTTACTTGTAATGTGAAGAGTCACATGGGGGTGATATTGTACACTTCTGTAGACCAGGGCTGTCCAACTGGAAGCTCACTTTTTCAACCCACCAGGTCCTAACTCCATTCTATGCAGAGCAGCAATGGGCATGCGGAGTGTGTATCCCAGCACCTGTCAATTAAATGCCATTTCTATTCTTTTTCAAAACCTAGCCACTGAGCTGTCAGCAGTCTGCTGCTGATTGCCTAAATACAGCACCTGTCCTCTCTAAGTCCCTATGAAGACCCAGACATGGACCGGGTGGCCAATGATCCCTCCCAACTCTTCTTTGGCTAGCTCCAGGACCTTTACCACCAGCTTTAAAGCTAACTGTTAGGTAGACAAACACAGAATTTCCCTGGAGCCATTAATAGATAGTCTGAGTGATACATTCACCCCATCTAAGACTTTCCCTGCCAAGCTGTGGGATGCCCTGCAACACTGGATTGAAGAGTTTGAAACATAAAGGTTGTAACATTTGCTACAGGTTGTTCATTTGTGTTAGTATATTCAACCAAAGAGCTCACAATTTGTTAGGAACCACAAATAAAAATATATTAGGGATAAGAATGATTGTATTCCTAATAAAGAAGTTCTTCATTAGGTGGACCTTATTATTACATATGAAATATGGTCAAAACTTCAATAACTGAAGGGCAAACCACAAACAGTAAAGCATTTAATCACAATATTATTATTATTCAAGAGGTCATATGGCCTATTTAAGTTGGACACCACTGCTATAGACAATTTAAGATTTGGTCCTTAGACTAGGAAGTACATATTTGTATATTGTATACTTGCTAAGAATGTCCATTTTCCCTACACAGGAATACCACAGTATGGGCTGAAATATATTTTCTAGTTCAAGAGTGGCCTGATTAGTATGGGCATGAACAGCCCAATCCTACTTGCACCTTTTCAGTTTGATTAGCTCTAAAACTCTAAGGGCATGGGTTCTTGTTTGCATCAGTATGGCTTTTCTCTCTGTGTACACTCTGTAATTAAAATACCAAAGCAGATTGAAGAATCTTAGAAAACTTTAAATGTGAGGAAGAAACAATAGTCTGTATAGGAAGGGGATTGTCTGTTGACCATATTTCCCCTTTTTCATCAAATAGGCAATTATTCAAACTAAATTTCATGCAAGGAAAAACTACACAGTTTGAATCATTAGTGCTTTGGATACAATTTACTGATTTTGAAGTGTCCCATTGTGGAGGAACAATGCGTCTACTGCACATTAACTCCCCAAAAAGGATGCAGAGGATTTGGGGGGGAGTTATGGTGGTATTTTAAAGCCCCCATTAGTAAAGGGGTTTCCAGATATCCATCCACTAACTCAGGTAAATGAGAGCAAAGGTATGTTGGTACCCTTTACGTATTTCTAAAAAAAAAACATCTTACAACGATAACACATACTTATGAATGCAGTGTTAGTGCGAAGAATCTTTATGGTATTTCTACTGCTGGCTAGATGTGTTATTGACAGATTTAGTAGATTCTGTGAAAACAACATTTTTTTTACTGAAAGGGAGCCTAATTTGCACTTAATTTTGTGATTAATTTGGTTGGTACACATCTCTTGGTATACCTAATTGTGCAGTAAAAAAACAGACAGTGGAAATCACACCCGAAATGCTGATTGCTGTGTATATTTTATTATAATAGTGTTATTAACCTTAATAACTGTTCATTTCTGCTAACGCCAACATGGAAAGTAGTGTGACTGCATGAATTTACCTGCACTGTCCAGTCCTGGCCAAGGGTCAAAATTCTTGCAAAACAGCACTTTTTTTTATCTAAATGGCTGCTAGTAGATGATGTAAGTGAAGGTAGGGAGTTCTGTTCCCAGATTCCTGGGCTGGCTGTCTATATATAGAGAGCTTATTCATGCTGTGATCACATCTACTCCTAACTCTTTTTTCTGATATCTTCCATTTATAGCTGATTTTCTGTGACTTTTTTTTTGCGCCAACAAAAAACCACCAAAACACCGAAATGGAATCCCAGGTGCGCCAGAACTTCAACCGCGACTGTGAGGCTGCCATCAACCGCATAGTGAACTTGGAGCTGTATGCCTCCTACACCTACCTCTCCATGGTAAGTATTGTGACTTTTTTTCAAATACTTTATAAAAATATATTTTTTTTTCTTTTCCTTTCTTATGTCTTCTGCAAATTTCTGTACTTTAGGTTTGATTATAAATGCAAGACCCAACAAGTCTTTTACATTCATGTCAAATTTTATACCTGTTTTTTACTGTAAATATAGCCGGAGTAAACTCTAAAATTAGGTTTTAGAAATTACAACAAAATCTCTTTTCTTTCCCCAGTCTTGCTTTTTTGATCGTGATGACGTGGCCCTTGCCCATGTGGCTGAGTTCTTCAAAAAGCAGAGCCAAGAGGAGAGGGAGCACGCTGAGGAGTTCATGAAATATCAGAACAAGCGTGGGGGTCGCATTGTCCTGCAGGACCTCAAGGTAGTAACATTTGACTTTTTTTCTAGATGAAACCAAAAAACTACTTAGCTGCTCAGAAATAGAACTAGGTATTGTTTTAAAAACTAAAAAAAATGCTTGTGTAGAAATGAAATGTTACGTGTTATTTTTTAACAAAAGTTATCCCTTACCTTGTGCTGTATATGGAAATCTAATGCATAAACATTTTTAGTTATAACACCAATTTTTCCTTCAGAAACTAGAGCGTGATGAGTGGAGTAACACCCTGGAAGCCTTGCAGGCCGCTCTGCATCTGGAGAAGACTGTGAACCAGGCTCTTCTGGACCTGCACAAGCTGGCCTCTGACAAAGTTGACACTCATGTAAGTCTGCCCTATACATTCATTACTTAAATCTCCATTTATTACATCATCTCCAAATATTCTCAGATACGTTGGTGGTATTTTAAAGCCCCCATTAGTAAAGGGGTTTCCAGATATCCATCCACTAACTCAGGTAAATGAGAGCAAAGGTATGTTGGTACCCTTTATGTATTTCTAAAACAAAAAAAAAACATCTTACCACATAGACACAGTAGAAAAAATAATTTGAAATAATAACACAACGATAACACATACTTATGAATGCAGTGTTAGTGTGAAGAATCTTTATGGTATTTCTACTGCTGGCTAGATCTGTTACTGACAGATTTAGTGGATTCTGTGGAAACAACATTTTTTTGTTTTTACTGAAAGGCAGCCTAATTTGCACTTAATTTTGTGATTATTTTGGTTGGTACACATCTCTTGGTATACCTAATTGTGCAGTAGAAAAACAGACAGTGGAAATCACACCCGAAATGCTGATTGCTGTGTATATTTTAATTTAATGGTGTTATTAACCTTAATAACTGTTCATTTCTGCTAACACCAACATGGAAAGTAGTGTGACTGCATGAATTTACCTGCACTGTCCAGTCCTGGCCAAGGGTCAAAATTCTTGCAAAACAGCACTTTTTATCTAAATGGCTGCTAGTAGATGATGTAAGTGAAGGTAGGGAGTTCTGTTCCCAGATTCCTGGGCTTGCTGTCTATATATAGAGAGCTTATTCATGCTGTGATCACATCTACTCCTAACTCTTTTTTCTAATATCTTCCATTTATAGCTGATTTTCTGTGACTTTTTTTTTGCGCCAACAAGGACCACCAAAACACCGAAATGGAATCCCAGGTGCGCCAGAACTTCAACCGCGACTGCGAGGCTGCCATCAACCGTATAGTGAACTTGGAGCTGTATGCCTCCTACACCTACCTCTCCATGGTAAGTATTGTGACTTTTTTTCAAATACTTTATAAAAATATATATTTTTTTTCTTTTCCTCTTTCTTATGTCTTCTGCAAATTTCTCTACTTTAGGTTTGATTAAAAATGCAAGACCCAACAAGTCTTTTACATTCATGTAAAATTTTATACCTGTTTTTTACTATAAATATAGCCGCAGTAAACTCTAAAATTAGGTTTTAGAAATTACAGAAATTAATTAAATCTTTCCCCAGTCTTGCTTTTTTGATCGTGATGACGTGGCCCTTGCCCATGTGGCTGAGTTCTTCAAAAAGCAGAGCCAAGAGGAGAGGGAGCATGCTGAGGAGTTCATGAAATATCAGAACAAGCGTGGGGGTCGCATTGTCCTGCAGGACCTCAAGGTAGTAACATTTGACTTTTTTTCTAGGTGAAACCAAAAAACTACTTAGCTGCTCAGAAATAGAACTAGGTATTTTTTTAAAAACTATAAAAAAAATGCTTGTGTAGAAATGAAATGTTACGTGTTTTTTTTAACAAAAGTTATCCCTTACCTTGTGCTGTATATGGAAATCTAATGCATAAACATTTTTAGTTAAAACACGAATTTTTCCTTCAGAAACCAGAGCGTGATGAGTGGGGTAACACCCTGGAAGCCATGCAGGCCGCTCTGCATCTGGAGAAGACTGTGAACCAGGCTCTTCTGGATCTGCACAAGCTTGCCTCTGAGAAAGTTGACACTCATGTAAGTCTGCCCTATACATTCATTACTTAAATCTCCATTTATTACATCATCTCAGATACGTGGTACAAAAAATCTCAGATACGTGGTACAGCAAATGAATTACTTCATATATCTTATTTTAACATTTCTAATTCTTACAGTCCAAGAAATTGCTGTACCACTGATCTTCCCTGAAAGTGTGTGTATGGTTGGAATAAGACATTGTAAAACTGACATAGCTTTATCCTATTTATATATTGAGAATCCTCTTTTTGAAAATATTACACCCCTCCCCCGTTCTTCAGTGGTTTGATTTTTTTTCTTATTGTCATAAACAGCTGGAATATGATTGGCTGGATCCTTCATGTTTTCCTTCTTTATCATTTGGAATTTTGACAAAAATATTTAAATTTGAAATCAATGAGCATAATACAGAAACTAGAATAGTTCCACTAATCGATGAGGGTGATCTATAGTTTTTAAAAATGTAATATATATTTTTTCTTCTAACTTGTATTTCCGTGAGGTCCTGAAAGAATGAGTAAAAACCTAAAACTTTGTAGACATTTAACCAATGCTTTTTTTTCAGCTGTGTGACTACTTGGAGTCTGAATATCTAGAGGAACAAGTGAAGGCAATAAAGCAGCTTGGAGATTACATCACCAACCTGAAACGCCTTGGGGTGCCTCAGAACGGCATGGGCGAGTACCTGTTTGACAAGCATAGCCTGTAAAAGAGCAGTTAAGCTGTGTTCCACCCATTAGGATCCAATCCTTCAACTTTCCATCTATATTCCTATTATTGTGTGACATCATTGTGATATTTATTAATTAATGCATTGAGCTTTCTGTGATCCTCTGTTCATTTTGCACCAGTAGCTGTGCTTGTCTGCAAGTTTCTAATAAAGTCTTTAAGCACGTATTCATTGCATTTGGTGTTAATAGATCTTAAGTATGGGGAAAAGTGGGAAATGAGATATTTTCAAATCTTTCTCCAAATCAATACAAAAGACAGGTTATGAAAAAAAGACAAACTCCAATTTTTATTTCTTTGTTAAATATGCATGCAAATGTTGCATTTGGTGTTCATAGATCTTGAGAATGGGGGGAAAAATAGGAAATGGTAATTTTTCAAGTTGAAATGGGCATTTACAAAAATATAAAAATAAAGTATCGCCCTCATCGCCCTCATCACTCATATTACATGTGTAAAAATTTAAAATGGTAAAAAAAAGAAAAACTCCAATTTTTAAAATATATAATAAAAAAATCGGGTCTGAGCATGAAGACTATTAACAAGATGACTCCGGGTTGGTGACTGGGAACAAAAAATACAAATGTAATAAATGCTTTTTTCAACTCAAAGAATGGTGGCGTTCAATCCCAAAATAGTATCAAAATATTATCACAGACTTAATCAATTTACATTTGATATAATCGACAGAAGAAATTAAGGTTAATAAAGCATCGGGAACAAATGGATTACACCTACGTGTACTTAAAGAGTTGAGCTCCTTTATTTCAATGACATTATGGGTACCAATGGGTTGGCATAAAAATATGGTACCGAGCTATAAAAAGGGAGTACAGTCTTTATTAAGTAAAAAGTGGTAAGTTTAACTTCTGTAGTTAGAAATATAATAGAGTATGATTAATACCAAAATAGAAGAATTTTGCTAGATAAAATAATATAATTAATATATTAATATATATTAAGCGATAGTCCGCAGGGATTCAAGAAAGACCAAAATTGTCATACAAATCTTCTCTTTTTATGAGGAAGTATGTAAACATTTGTAAATTGAAGTTGTAGTTGTTATAATCTACTTAGACTTTGTAAAATCTTTCTAGGCAGTACCACACAAATGGTTAATGGGCCAAAGAAGTTAAAGACTACGAGGGGGGGCTGAGAAGTTTCTGGCTTTGCCCAGAAGGAGGAGAGCCATAGTTATGAAATAACGTAAATATTTATTCAACATATTCCCCCTTGAGACTGATGCACTTGGTACAGCATAGTTGCAGCTTTTCTAGACCGTTCAAATAAAAGTCTTTTGGTTAGGCAGCAAACCAGCTCTCAGCAGCATCTTTGACGTCAGATTTGTGCTCAAATCGTTGCCCCTTCAGGTGTTTCTTCAAATTCGGGAACAGATAATAGTCTGAAGGGGCCAGGTCAGGTGAGTAGGGGGGATGGTGGACCAATTGGAAACCCAGGGTGTTCAATTTGACTGCCACAACGTTGGACGTGTGCACAGGTGCAATGTCCTGCAAAAAAAGGATCCCTTTGGTCAACTTTCCACTCCTCTCCTCCTGTATCACTGTCTGTATTAGTCTGTCATTTGCAATCCCTATTTAATGTACAGCGCTGCGTAATATGTTGGCGCTATATAAATCCCGTTTATTAATAATAATAATAATAATAATAATAATATTACCTTGTATAGAGAGAAGTAGTTGTGACAAGGGCAAAACCTGGTATACACAAGTCTTAGGGGTTTTAGGGAATCTGGTTAACCAAGCTGTCAAGTTGCAGGTCACATTGAGTCATACTAAGAAGTTAATTATATATATATATATATATATATATATATATATATATATATAAATATATAAAGGGTATATGTAGTAGGCTAGTGTTGTGAGAGAGTTCAGCTCTGTTCCCCTTGAACCACAGAGTACGTTACAGTCCAGAAACTCAAAGGTTTATAATGTGCATAAGTCTGATCAATAAGGCATAATGCTCAGTTTTACAATGGTTGTCCAATGTAACATTACTTGTTTTATAGCGAATCTGTGAAGTGAAAATGGACATCCCAAATGGCTAAGGAGAAAGTGTAAAGCAAAGTCCAAATATACCCAATAGCTTATTCTTTTATAGTCCAGAAAAATATACAGTATCATTTCCATGTGACTCTGTACACTACAAGTGTAAAGTCCCCAGGGACAGAAAATCTGACAGAAGAAACTAGCAGAAATCATTATAGGGTGAAGAATGGAGATGAAGAATTGGAAAAACAAAGATATTACTCATTGTAAAAAGAGGTCTGGAATTTCTTATTGCACTCCTTTACCCAGTAGAAGCAGCTGACAATCTTGGCTCTGTGCTGTCTTTATATAAAGGTAACAAACACCTAATAAGCTATAATAAACTCAATTTTCATGATATGCATCAAGTATTACAAAGTTGACAACATAATATTTGCAAAGTCACTAAAACATCAGTCTGCTTAGTCACGGGGCACAAGAAAACACACACAGGTTAAATGATCAATTATAAATTTCTGCCTGCAATAAAACAAGTGTGGGAAAGTATAAACAGAATAAATAAAGATAACAAAATATGAAATAAACTAAGTGTTACAGTAGGAATGCAGCACAGTGACAATATTTTTTGTCCACATCGCTTATACAAAACATTTCAACATTTCAGATCACACACACGCTCCATTTTCTGAAAATAGGGGAGCTCAGTGTAATGCTGGCCACACAGCTTCCACTTCATTCATATATACCCTGTTTCCCCGATTATAAGGCACTGTCTTATATTTTTTGAAATGCCAAAATATGCTCTAGGTCTTATTTTCAGGGGGATGTCTTATTTTTCCATGAAGAAGACTACAGTACTCCCTTGTCGTTGGAAAGGATCGTGAAAGATCATTTCCAACGACAAAAATTGCAAGTGTGTACGCAGCTTTAGTCTACACGGCCTGTTTCCCCAACATTTACTCTGAGGCTTTTAAAGCCCTTGTTTGAAATCCCCATGCATTACAACAGGTTAATCTACACCAAGACGTTTCTTTGAGGCACGCTTATGACAGTTATCTTAAAGGTTGCTTGCAAGGTTTAAAAAAATAAAACGCTGGGTTAACGCTGGAAAACGCGGGAAAACGCAGGAAAAAGCAGGTAAACGCTTCTATTGATTTCAATAGGATGTTTTATTGCGGTTTCCTGTGTTTTTAAGCGCGTAATATGCAAATTAGTTAAAAACGTGGTAAAACGCAATAAAAGGGCAGAAAAATGTGCCAATGGCGTTTTCCAGCATTTTACAGACAAGCTTTAAAACGCTAATAAAAGTGCATAAAAACGCATATAAACGCAATAGGTACGTTTACATGCGTTTTTAAAAAATGCCCATGTAGACCCAGCCTTTAGAAAAAATGTATGCAGAACAATTTAAAGGTGGTGAACGAAGAAATATTATTGCAATGAAACAGTATGACTACAAACACAATAACATAGCATTAACATTGACTTCTTAACTGCAAAATGGACATTGAAACATTCGAAGTTTAAAAAACAAAAGCAGCTATTGTACTTAAGCCCCCTCCCTCCTCCTCTGCCAGGAAAACAAAAAAAAAGACATAGGGAAAAGCAAGGTAGACAACACCCTTATATATATGCACACTTTATGCGCACAGCTACTACAAATTCACCTGTAACTGAGACATGCGCAGTTCGTGAAGTTTGGATGTTTGATAGTTTTTGGGAGTTTGTTCATCCATAATCAATTATTACTACGATACTTTATAATTGACTGTACATCAATGAACAGCTATCTTCGAAAAAAAATTTGGAGGTATTTAACACCAGGCGGATCCTGGGGTCTGGCATAGTAAGCGTTTAGGTATGCGCCTATGTAAACAGCTGAAATCAGTCAACTCTTTCTAAACCTGAAAATATTAGGTCCTTTAAAAATATGCCTACTTCTAAGCTAATATTTATGTTTGAAACAAAGAAAGAATGATTTTTTAGGGAAAGATTGACTTTTAATGCAAACTCGCTAGTGTCAAGCTGCCGGAGATGCAAGCCTCGAAGTGCACAATCATTTCAGTTGATAAATACCTGGAGAATACACCAGTGTATTCTCGGTGGGTGAAAATAAATAGGTTTGAGAGATCCGATTTAGGATCACAAAATAGCGAACTTCTGATTTTGCTTGACGACTCAAGCTCCCCGAGTGAAGCAACAAGTGACATGAATGAGTGTTTCTGACTATCACTCCCACTTCTTGTATAATGGTTCCTATGTGTTTTTTAATTTTCCACTGTATCACCAGTAGATTCTTACTTGTAATGTGAAGAGTCACATGGGGGTGATATTGTACACTTCTGTAGACCAGGGCTGTCCAACTGGAAGCTCATTTTTTCAACCCACCAGGTCCCAACTACATTCCATGCAGAGCAGCAATGGGCATGCAGAGTGTGTATCCCAGCACCTGTCAAGTAAATGCCATTTCTGTTCTCTTCCAAAACCTAGAACTGCCCACTGCCCTGGCATGTGTATCATGCTAAAACACATGAAAATCTACTAAGCTTGCCCTGGAATATGGTGGGGATTTTGGAGGCATAGAGTAGTTTTACATTTCAGCATCAATTGATTACTTAACAGTACAAGGTGTCTGTTGTGAGCATGCTGTGGGGGATTACTCATGGAAACAGGCTTGCAGCAGTTAAATGAGGTTTCACACTGTCAACTTAACAAACAAAAAAAGAGTTTATTGCAGCACAAGGTTGCCAACTAAAACAAGGTAAGAACCAATCAAACACTAGCACAACAGACTACCTCTTTTCTAGTTCCCTTTCTTACTAATAGTAAAATACAAAAGTCCTTTTGCATAAACAATCTTGACGGGTTCCTGTTAAGTGGTTGTGTTTGGTTTTTCTTTCCCTTCAAGCTTTGGAAAGCCACTGAGCTGTCAGCAGTCTGCTGCTGATTCCCTAAATACAGCACCTGTCCTCTCTAAGTCCCTGTGAAGACCCAGACATGGACCAGGTGGCCAATGATCCCTCCCAACTCTTCTTTGGCTAGCTCCAGGACCTTTACCACCAGCTTTAAAGCTAACTGTTAGGTAGACAAACACAAAAGTTTCCTGGAGCCATTAATAGATAGTCTGAGTGATACATTCACCCCATCTAAGACTTTCCCTGCCAAGCTGTGGGATGCCCTGCAACACTGGATTGAAGAGTTTGAAACATAAAGGTTGTAACATTTGCTACAGGTTGTTCATTTGTGTTAGTATAATCAACTGAAGAGCTCACAATTTGTTAGGAACCACAAATAAAAATATATTAGGGATAAGAATGTTTGTATTTCTAATAAAGACGTTTTTCATTAGGTGGACCCTATTATTACATATGAAATATAGTCAAAACTTCAGTAACTGAAGAGCAAACCACAAACAGTAAAGCATTTAATCACAATATTATTATTATTCAAGAGGTCATATGGCCTATTTAAGTTGGACACCACTGCTATAGACCATTAAAGATTTGGTCTTTAGACTAGGAAGTACATATTTGTATATTGTATACTTGCTAAGAATGCCTATTTTCCCTACACAGGAATACCACAGTATGGGCTGAAATATATTTTCTAGTTCAAGGGTGGCCTGATTAGTATGGGCATGAACAGCCCAATCCTCCTTGCACCTTTTCAGTTTGTTTAGCTCTAAAACTCTAAGGGCATGGGTTCTTGTTTGCATCAGTATGGCGTTTCTCTCTGTGTACACTCTGTAATTAAAACACCAAAGCAGATTGAAGAATCCTAGAAAACGTTAAATGTGGGGTAGAAACAATAGTCTGTATAGGAAGGGGATTGTCTGTTGACCATATTTCCCCTTTTTCATCAAATAAGCAATTATTCAAGCTAAATTTCATGCAAGGAAAATCTACACAGTTTGATTCATTAGTGCTTTGGATACAGTTTACTGATTTTGAAGTGTCCCATTGTAGAGGAACAATGCGTCTACTGCACATTAACTCCCCAAAAAGGATGCATAGGATTTGGGGGGGAGTTATGGTGGCATTTTAAAGCCCCCATTAGTAAAGGGGTTTCCAGATATCCATCCACTAACTCAGGTAAATGAGAGCAAAGGTATGTTGGTACCCTTTACGTATTTCTAAAAAAAAAAAAAACTTACCACATAGACACAATAGAAAAAATAATTTGAAATAATAACACAATGATAACACATACTTATGAATGCAGTGTTAGTGTGAAGAATCTTTATGGTATTTCTACTGCTGGCTAGATGTGTTATTGACAGATTTAGTAGATTCTGTGAAAACATTTTTTTTTTTTTTATTGAAAGGCAGCCTAATTTGCACTTAATTTTGTGATTATTTTGGTTGGTACACATCTCTTGGTATACCTAATTGTGCAGTAAAAAAACAGACAGTGGAAATCACACCCGAAATGCTGTTTGCTGTGTATATTTTATTATAATGGTGTTATTAACCTTAATAATTGTTCATTTCTGCTAACGCCAACATGGAAAGTAGTGTGACTGCATGAATTTACCTGCACTGTCCAGTCCTGGCCAAGGGTCAAAATTCTTGCAAGACAGCACTTTTTTATCTAAATGGCTGCTGGTAGATGATGTAAGTGAAGGTAGGGAGTTCTGTTCCCAGATTCCTGGGCTGGCTGTCTATATATAGAGAGCTTATTCATGCTGTGATCACATCTACTCCTAACTCTT
>NW_027317555.1:1654-12010 GCF_032062135.1 Pyxicephalus adspersus | reverse complement strand
TTGTGACCTTTTAGCAAATGTTTCTTTTGAATAAA
The DNA here is from genome assembly GCF_032062135.1 of Pyxicephalus adspersus. NCBI lineage: Eukaryota > Metazoa > Chordata > Amphibia > Anura > Pyxicephalidae > Pyxicephalus > Pyxicephalus adspersus. The sequence goes on along the minus strand of NW_027317555.1, from coordinate 11,975 downwards.
GTTGTTTCTAAAATGTTGTCGTTTGTTATGTGATCTCCTTTCCAATCTCCCAGGACACACAGTTGAAAAAGACAGATGTGATTGTTTTTAAGCTGTTGTTTCCTCTGAATTATTTGTAAGGCTAAAAACGGCACAATTGTCTTATTAAAACTCAGTTGTTTGATGCGCATAGTTGTGTGCGTTCAGTTCAGGCGCCTGTAGCTCTTAGTTGTGTGCCACGGCGGACCCGCTACGTGCGCCTGAACTGTTTTCAGTTGAAAAATGCACTGCACTTTTGCACAGTCCTCATTAAGGTAAGTTTGTATTTTTTTTTTTGTGTATATTGCATGTTTTGCTTCATATGCACTCATGTATGTATAGACATGAGTGCACATAAAGCCAAACCTGTATGAGTGCATTTAGATGTGTGTACATATACATAGAAAAGAGAAATTATATGATGAAATAAGCAAAGAGGGCTTTTTGGACCATATTGCTTCACATTGCAAATATTGCCTATTTCTTCCTATGATTTTGGATATCATGGGCTTGGCTACAAGCAACATTCATGGAGGATATTCCTTCTGGTTAAAATAAGGAATCCACCTTTATGTGCTTCCACTACCAAGCTGAGGGGAGTAAGCCAATTATATATAGTGGGCCAAGATCTAAAATGCCATTCAAATCTGCAAAAACACCCTGAAGGGATGGAAAAACAAGAAAACTTGGAACTTGGCCTTGGAACTTTGATATACTAGTACTATTTGTTTTGTGTAAATGCCTAAATAATGCATACAGTCCAGTATTTGAGCATTAAGTTAGGCAACAACACGACATCTGTTCATTTCTCTGAGTGTGAGACCCTGCTTGTGAGATTGGCAATCAATGTGCTTTGATGTTGTGCTTGGAACCTGGACCTCCTTCCATCACCAGATATTGCTTCAAGCTGAGGTAAGTCAATATATAGTTGGGCAAGGTCTAACATGCAATTCAAACCCTAAAAGGCTTGAAAAGCAAGAACATATGTTTGGTTCAAATTCTACAAACCAGCAGGTTAGTCCATAATTCAAAAAAGAAACATTGCAAAAGTATATTAATATAAAATAATATGCCCGTACCTATGCGGAACACTGGCTACAAGCAGGTATTGATGCACATACAGCAGGTGTATGTACAAATGCGTGGCTTGGCCACGTTTTACAGTAGGTGGGAGTAAACCAGGAAGTTTCATATCTGTATTATCATCACGCCGTGCCCATTGTTTGAAGAGAGGGACCTGCGCTTTATTATTAAGGTAAGTGATTTTTTAAAAAAAGTTAGTAGTGGGGGGGGCGGGGTTTATTTTTACTACAATAAGCATACATTTTGTCCATGTTTGCACATTTAAATGCGTTTTATGCATCATCCATGTTTGCACATTTAAATGTGTTTTTAGGCTGCTTCTCATATTCCTCAGCCTAAAAACTCACCATCTTGATTCCTTCACATGTCCTAAACCCTTGTTTGTAACTGCTTGAAATGTTGAGGATCCTACTAGCTACTACTCAACCACATTTCTTGGAGGTTGTTGCGGCTGGCAACTGTTTGTTTTTCACTTCCTATATTTTACTAGCCTTATTAATTTTGTATATTTGATTTTGTTATTACAGCCAACTCTCCATCACGTCGGCGGCTGCAAATCATTCAGCAGCCACACAGGCGACTTGCCATCCCCCAGGATGTGGAGGAGGAGGAGGTGCCATCCCCAGGGGAGGCGGAGCCAGTCATGGAGGAGGAGACTGAGGAGGTGGAGGTGCTATCCCCAGGGTAGGAGGAGCCAGTTGAGGAGGAGGTGCCATCTCTGGGGGAGGAGGAGCCATCCTTGGAGGAGGAGCCCGCTGCCCAACATCTGCAGCCAGAGTCCTCTGATGGAGAGGAGGCCGCCGAGGCCAAGGAGATTGCCTGTAAGCTAACCTTTGAATCAACTTTTGTAACATATGTTGCAATTCAACACATTCTCTCACTACTTTCACCATTTTTTGTTACAAATACAAAGAAAGATCTAGCAGGATTTCATGTAGCTTCCAGTCATTAATCATGCATCAAGTAAACGTTCTTCAGATATTGTGAACATTCCTTAAAAAACATGAAAAGAAAGTAGGAGATACTTTGTTAGGCCTAGCTCCATCAAGTATCATTAGGAGTGTATGACTAGCCTAATGTCTAGGCAGCTTTTAACAGAAGACAAAGGTTAAATGTCACTTAGCCACGTTTGTCCCTTGTGAAAACCCACAACCTTCATTGCCAACAAACTGCATCACTTTAGTTCCATAGCCATAATTAGCTTGGCCCCAGGAATAACCTGTCTTTCTTGCTTGGCATGGTGTAAACGGCAAAACTGTCAGATGAGATGACATAACTTGAACTCTTTAGCACTGTGCAATTGAAGAACTAGCTGTATATTATACTGTTACATTTGGTCAGTACTTACCTCTCATTTTTTTGGTCTTCTTCTACAAACACAGCCAGTTCCACAGCGAGGGAGGCAGCCAGCCCTCCTGAGGAGCTTCCGATGGTTATTTGAACCATAAAATATTGAACATGCTTTTATCCTACACAAACCTGTTTTGCAGCTTGGCCGAGTTTGCTCCATTCCTCCATTGGTCACTTGGTGAAAATATCCTGTGACCCTAAAAGTAACAAGGGCACTCATTGGCCGGGCAGGGGGACAGGGTGGAGCTGGGGAGAAGAATGAAGCTGGCTGCTCTGCAGGGGATGGGGCCCAGCAGGATTTAGTGGGATTTGCCAACCCAGCCTGTGAAGAATCGCCTGATGTAGGCGAGATTGTTGGCCCAGGGATTCACTTAACATGTTACATAGATGGTCAACTATGAACATGTAGGCACCCAAAGTGGCCGATTGTTGTTGGACCGATTCTATCAGACGATGCACGGCCGCCAGATGTTGTTGGTTAAATTCTCGGTCCTGGCGATTTTGATTGATGTTTTCATCACGCTTTTAGGAGCGTAAGGACCGGTTCCAAATTATCTGAACTTGGGGCAGGCATTCTTGACTCCACTAATGTATCAAAATGGCCAACCAGCCTCTGAGTGAGGTTTAGAAGCTGGCTGCCCACACTGGGTTTACCCAATCCACCTGCATCCACTGGTTGCTATAAAGGGGAAAAAAAAAATTACTACAATATCATATAACTTTGTGGGTCACCATAAAATTATGCAGACAGCATCCTGACATTGAAACATCAACTAATGTTAGACAAAATGTTAGACACATTTTTTCTGAATCCTATACATTAAACATGGGTTGCTTACAGAAACCTCAGGTCTCTCCTCTTCTGCTTGTGGTAAATGTCTACCTGAGGGCCCTAAAAAAAACACAAATGGAACACATTGGGAAAGGTTCATTCCCCCAATACATACCAAAATAAACACTAATGGACCAGTTCTTGTCTACCTCCACAGTGGATGCAGCCCGCGTTTCAGAACCAGAAACCAGCAGACATGGATTTTCTACAAAGGCACATGATATATCACATCAAAACGAATGAATGTGGTGACAAGTGTTCACATATCAAAAGTCCCCAATATTTTGCACACGCAAAATTATTTTTGACATATTAAGCTCACACATTCACAAAGGGAGGCTGCACCAGTATCCTATGCCAAGAAATCTTAACAAACCTTATCTATATATAGATATATTATACAAAGATTTCAGGTTATTACTTAGCTTTTGGAAGGCTGAACAGTCACACAAACCAAATTACCTGTATTCTCCCCCAGGCTTCTCTGCAGTGGATCAACGACCTCCTCCTGTAGATGGTGATCTGTTAATGAAAGCACAAAAACAAATGAAAGAGTGAGCTTGACTCTAACCCAAGTTCATTTGGATTGATCGGTTCACCACTAATCTAACCAAAAAACATACCACTCCCAGGGCCAAAAATGTGTGAACTGAAACACTCATACATGAGTGTGGTTATAAACATGATTAGAGACAAGTGCACAATGTCAAACAAGATATACCATGAAGGTTATTGAAGGTTCATCTTACCAGGAGGAAGGCCAGTGTCATCTCGATACGAAGTGACATCCTCATCATCCACATCACCCCGAGCACAGAGGGCAGGAGGGGACTGCTGCGTCTCAGGGCGTACTATTGTAAAAAAAATTGAAATACACACATTGTTAATGCAAGTCAAAAGAAGGTAAAAATACACCAAAGAGGTCATTTTCCAAAAATGATCTCATATTTCACCCCCAAGCATAAATAAGTAAAAACACAATGCTATTTTGTTCTCAATGCTAATGACCAAACTGTTGCAATCCCACAAAAATGCAAAAATCATTGGTAATTAGGTAATGTAAAAGGATTGAATTTACATGGTTGCCAAGCATCGGAGTCATCCCCGTAGTCCACCCCTACCACCGTTTCTGTCCTGATGAATGGCAACACCAATCTTATATACTCCTTGAGACGCTGCACAAGATGTTGAGGATAGGTCCCTCTCCTTCCGGCCTCTGTGCCCAGGACCCTTTTGACATGTCTGAAGATGTCACTCACACAGTTTTGACACTGGGTAATGGTCCGTTGTGTACTGCCCACTGCATTTACACTCCTGGCAATTTCCTCCCAGAGTCCCTGCCTTACAGCATGGGAAGTCTGGGAGTGCAAGCCCCCATGGAGTCTAGGAAAATGTTGTACGTAGGACTCCATGAGGGCTGCATTTTGCTCAGGAGTGAAGCTGGTTGCCTTGGAAGCAGAATCCCTGGTCCGGCTCCAACTGGCTGAGGTGCCAGGTTGAGGGGCCAGGGGCCTAGATGTTACTTGGCCTGCTTCACAGAGTAACCTAGCTAGCCTGAGGGAGCTGCCTGTTGGTCTATGGACTGAAGACCCTGGGGTGGTGGTGGTGGTGGGGCCGCCAGCAGCAGCAACAGTGGTGGTGGTGGTGGTGGCCATTCTCCTTGGCTCCATGTAACTAAGAGTAACAAAATGAAAGGGTTTTGGGAGAACACACCCAAAACATTTTTTGGAGGAATAAAGTCAATGGTGTATTCTTCTGTTATGGCCTTTGTTCTTCTTCTGTTTTTTCTTTTTTTCACAAGTTTTGGTTTGCGTGACCAGAATGGCTAAGAAGCTCTGTTCAAATTTATAGGGATTCAGTATTTGCACACGGAAACGCGCACACAACCACACGGACGCGCATTCAAATGTGCGCCGGTTCAAGGACTTTGCTTGCTGTTGTCATGGATCTGAATTTGGAACTAGAGTTGCTCTTTACAACTGCTGTTGTGACATTAAACACCACTTTCCTTGTCACAACAGAAGAGCAACAGCAACCAGAGGAGCAAGCTCATGCTTCACAAATGCTCCGGGCACCACGCATCTTCTTGGAGCGTAGCCGCCTGGAAAGGTTGCGTGACCAGGATGTCAAAAGGCGTTTCCGCCTGTCTCGTCAGGTCATCCATGACCTGTACAGCTTGCTGGAGAAAAGAGAGAAAATTGCTCCATAAACCAAGAGAAACTAGGCAGTGCCAGGAAGGGGTTCCTTTCAAACCTCCTCGGCCTTAATTTGTGGACTATTAAGGCATAATCATGCTGCACCTGCTCCAAGGAATGTGATGACCAGATCACTGTAAATACGGATGAATATTTTATTTTATTGCATCATTTACATGGAATGCGTAGAAGTGAACTGTGCTAGAAGCGCACCTGACTGCAATGCACAGTGTGCATGCTTTGTGATTTATTGTACAATATATTCATTATTCCTGGGTTTATTGTACAGGTAATGTGGAATGTTAGGTAAATTGTTCTACATTGCAAAATATAGTTCCTTAAGGTATGAGATCAGAAGAATGTAATGTGTATCAAAGCATACCTAGTGTCGCAGTTTGTGTTACGTGGAATGATACAATATCATTACTATTACATAGGTGGTTAGTGGAAATTGTGCCATTACATTTAGGTATTAAGTGGAAATTTGTGCCAAAACATAGGTGATGAGAAGAGAATTATATTATTTCATAGATGGTCAGTAGAGAATCCTAATATTACATAAGTAAGATACCGGTACCTTTCTTGAGCAATGAGCAATTTGACTTTAGGGGTGATATTCTTTCTACTGACCACAACACTAATGTACTGTTTCCTGATGTTAAAAAGGTCAGAGAAGACTACTCAATAGCATTATCCTTGCTCCTTTTCTAACTTTTACATTTGCTACAGGTTACATTGGGATATAAAGGGAAGAACAGAGGAGCTTGAACAGCACAGACGATAAAAAGACAAGTGTGATGATGTGCAAGCAGGGAAGGCGTTTTTCCAGATAATTAATGCCTTGAGCAGTAGTCAAATTTTGTAACAAATTCAAAGTTGCATTTCAAGATTTTAGATTTCCTTGCACATGATTGGTTATTAATTGCAAAGTGAACTGCCTGGATTCCTTCAATAAATCAATCTTTATATGTGCTGCATTTGCAGTTGGGGTGGGTTAGGTAGGGTCAGGGAGGGGAAAACGTATCCTTTGAAGATAGAAGTTTTTGGGAACATGAACAGATTATAAAAGATAGTGTTGTATAGTTTTATGACTTGTTCTTCTTCCTTTGTGGTACCTGCAAGAACCTTGACTGATTCACGTATTGTTATTTATTTTAAATTCATGTACACTTACACACATCTGCTGTAGTATGTTGTACCTAATAAAATATATAAAGTCCTGTTTGATAACTCTTGTTACAATATATACGACTATCCTCCCTACAACCACTTTAATGATATGTTATCTCCTTGATATGATAATGATATGTTATCTCTTTGATACATGATAAAGATAATTATATGTTACATCTTGCTGCTGCTTATTAGCCCCATATGCTTAAAACATATACAAATACAATTTCTTTTTACCTCTCTGAAGAGTCATTTGTATATATCAGTAGAATAAATATTACCCCTGTGAATAGCTAGACTAAATTTCAGTAAATCAGTAGTTAATCGTCAGCAAACAAACCGTTAACACAAACATGCCAATTTTAGGCCACTTCATGCCATAATCTGGGATACACAATAATAGTAAGGGAGGGGAGGACAGGACAGGACACACAGACAGTAAAGGACACAAGAGGACACACAGACAGGACAGGACAGGACAGGACACACAGACAGGAAAGGACACGAGAGGACACACAGACAGGGCAGGGCAGGGCAGGACAGGACACGACACACAGACAGGACAGGACAGAACAGAACACACAGTCAGGACAGGACAGGACACACAGACAGACAGACAGACACACATACAGAACCACAGACAGACACACATACAGACATACACACAGACAAATTGACAGACAGACAGACAAACCGATACATAGACACACAGACAGACAGATACACAGACAGACACACAGGCACACAGACAGACACACAGACAGACACAAAGACACACAGACAAATACACAGACAGACACACTGAGAGACACAGACAGACACACAGTCAGACACAAACATGGACAGACAGACACAGATAGACAGACACACAGACAGACACAAAGACAAAGACAGACACATAGACACAGACAGATAGACACACAGACAGATACACAGACAACACAAAGACACACAGACAGACAGATACACAGACACACAGACAGACACATACACGGACACACACAGACAGACACGCAGACCGAAACACAGACACACACACAGACACACTGACAGGCACACAGTTAGACACACAGACAAACAGACACACACAGAAACGGAGACAGACACACAGAAAGACAGACATACAGAGAGACACTCAGACAGACACAAACACAGATAAACATACACACACAGACAGACATACAGACAGAAAGACAGGCACACAGATACACAGACAGACTGACAGACAGACACAGACACACAGACAGAACAGCATACACATAGACAGACAGAAACACACAGACAGACAGAAACACAGACAGAAAGACAGACACACACACACACACATATACACAGACACACAGACAGGCACAAAGACAGACAGACAGATAGACATACATACAGATACACAGACAGACACAAAGACACACAGATGGACAAACAGACAGACACACACAGACACATACACAGACACACAGACAGAAACACAGATGCACAGACGCACAGACACACACACACACAGAAACGCAGACAAACACACAGAGACACACAGACAGACAGACATACAGAGAGACACTCAGACAGACACACACACACACACACACACACACACACACAGATAAACAGAAATACAGACAGACACAAAGACAGACAGACAGACACACACAGACAGACATACACACAGACAGACAGACACACAGAAAGACAGACAGACACACAGGGACACAGACAGACACACACACACACAGAAAGACAGACAGACACACAAACAAACACACAGACACAGAGACATAAACACAGACAGAACGACACACACACAGTCACACAGACAGACACACACACACACACACACACACACACACACACACACAGACAGAACAGTATACACATAGACAAAGAAAAACACACAGACAGACAGAAACACAGACACACACACACAGATACACAGACAGAGACAAAGACAGACAGACAGACACACAGACATGCACACAGACGCACAGACAGACACACACACACAGATACACAGACAGAGACAAAGACAGACAGACAGACACACAGACATGCACACAGACGCACAGACAGACAGATACAGAACCACAGACAGACACACATACATACAGACATACAAACAGACAGACAAATTGACACACAGACAGACAGACAAACCGATACACAGACACACACATAGACACACAGACAGACAGATACACAGACACACAGACAGAGACAAAGACAGACAGACAGACACACAGACAAACACACTGATACACAGACAGACACACAGAAAGACAGACACACACACAGACACACAGATAAACAGAAATACAGACAGACAAAAAGACAGACATACAGACAGACAGACACACAGACATGCAGACAGACACACAGGGACACAGACAGACAGACAGACACACACACAGTCACACAGACAGACACACAGTCACACAGAGAGACAGACAGACAGAGACACACACACACACACACAGACATAAACACAAACACACAGACATACGGACATAAACACAAACACACAGACAGATATAAACACAAACACACAGACATACAGACACACATACAGACATACAGAGAGACACTAAGACAGACACACAGACACACACACAGACACACATGCAGACAGACACACACACACAGACACACAGACAGACACACAGACACACAGTCAGACACACAAATACACAGACAGACACAGAGACATACAGACAGATAGACACACACACACACACACAGACACAGAGATATACACACAGACAATAGACAGATACACAGATGGACACACACACAGACGGAAAGACAGACACACACACAGACATATACACACAGACACACAGTCGGATAGACAGAAAGACAGACACGCACACAGACACACAGTCACACAGAGAGACACACAGAAAGACAAACAGACACACACACACACACACACACAGAAAGACACACACAGACACACAGGCTCACAGAAAGACAGACAGACTGACATACATACAGACATAAACAAAAACACAGACATACAGGCATAAACACAAACACGCAGACAGACAGACAGATACCCAGACAGATAGACACACACACATACATACATACAGAGAGACACTCAGACACACACACACAGACACACATGCAGACAGACACACAGACACACACAGACAGAAAGACACACAGAGAGACACACACACACACAGACAGAACAGCAGACACACACACACACAGATACACAGACACAAAGACAGAAACAGACAGACACAAAGACAGAGACAAAGACAGACAGACAGACACACAGTCAGACACACAAATACACAGATAGACACACAGACAGACACAGAGACATACAGACAGATAGACACACACACACACAGACAATAGACAGATACACAGACAGACACACACACACAGACGGACACACACACAGAGATATACACACAGACACACACAGAAAGACAGACACACACACAGAAAGAAAGACAGACACACACACAGACACACAGTCAGACAGACACACAGTCAGAGGCAGATAGAAAGACAATAGTCAGACACACAGATAGACACACAGACACACGCACAGACAGGATAGGACAGGACACACAGACACACATACAGACACACAGACAGACAGACAGACACACACACACACACACAGACAGAAAGACAGACACACACACACACACACACACACACA
>NW_027317555.1:0-1456 GCF_032062135.1 Pyxicephalus adspersus | reverse complement strand
AGGAGAAGACACACAGATAGATACACAGAAACACAGACAGACAGACATACACACAGAAACACAGACAGACCGACAGACACATAGACAGATAGAAAGATAATAGTCAGACACACAGACAGAGACACAAAAACACACACACACACACACACACACACACACAGTGAGGGCGGAACTACCCTCACGTTACACGGATGGGTTATACCATTTAAGCACGAGCTGCAGACAGCACTGCCCGCAGCTCACCCGCATACCACAACTAAATTAGTGAGTATTTTCTCTGAACTACCACTCAAACACACTTATTACAAAACCACAAGCTTTATTAACAAAATAGCTATTTCCCTATCACAAACGTTTTATCCCCTTTATTAAAGACAGACAGAGATGTCAGAACCATTGTGCATATGAAAGTCCTGGAATAAACATTTCAAGCTTCTATCACACCACTCACTCCACTCGGACATTTGGAAACACCAGCAGGTAACGCTATGTTAGCGACATCTTGTGGCCTAATTTATAATTACATTATAACATCCTAAATATCTATCGTCTATCTAGAACTCACATTAGCTGGAAACACCAGTAGGTAGTAGTAATGCCATTTTGGCGCCATCTTGTGGCCGAATTTGATAATTATATCAAAACATCCCCAATATATATTTTCTATCTAGAAGTAACACTAAAAATTATCTTTAGTAAATCAATGTTCTACTAATACTTGCTATATTATCTTTATTAACACTATCTTTTTTCAAGTTACAGTATCCCTACTAGCTAGCTATATAATACATAAGCAAATCACACTATAAATATCAGTTGTGCTCACACACGTTTATTTCTATATTAAAATACCGGTAGTCATTCATACTTACCCATGCTTTGCATTCTACTTTCTCCAAACCTCAGTAAGTCTAAATTGATATCGGTCTCACTATCAAATCACTTAAAAGTAGCAATTCGGTATCACAAGGCTCCTAATGCGGTAAAAAGCCCCAGCAATAATACTAAGTCTCCCCTTACCCCTGAGGAAGTGCGGTTCGGGCGAAACATGTGTCGGGTGGGACACTTTACCGCCATCGCTAACCAAGTATGATACTAAACTATATTGCTATTTTCTGTGAAACTACTGGTTATATGTTAGCCTAGTATGTCAGCCTACATGACAATTCTATAGAGGCTTTCTTAAAGTGTCATTTTGAAAGTTTGTGATCAAGAAGGTCTTTTTTTGCAGAAAGGGAGAGGTGATGTCTCCTCTGCATACAAACATACTTATCTGCCCGATTGCTGTGTTCTGAAAAATCTTTCATTCTGGGAATATTCTTGGTATCCGGGCTTCCCCCAGGGAGACCAGGACTGAATAAACTGCAAAAGTTACTAATATACTCAAGTTACTGATATACTCTTCCTAATCCAGCCAATTGAGATTTTTTTTGATTTCTATAGTTTGCTTCTATTT
>NW_027317554.1:9440-12011 GCF_032062135.1 Pyxicephalus adspersus | reverse complement strand
TAGTTAAAAATTAGAGTTAATGAGGCAGAAAGACTAATCAGTGGAAGACATTAATCACAATTTTAGCAGGCAACAAAAAGGAACATTCCCTGAGGGCTATGTTTTAGGAAGAGGCAGCTTAAAAGGACCTTTTTCTAAAGTAATTTTGAAGAAGTTTTTTTTCTTGGTGTGATGTTAATCATTGTTTAATGACATTTAGGTCCAATGATATATTAGTGACCCTGTCAATGGTGACTACTCGCCAACAACAACGTTGATAGAGAGGGCATGGGATTGACTCCACCTGTTTCTACAGCAGCAATGCCTCAATGGTGAGGACAGTGAAAAGTTGTTTCCTTGTTGGTCTAAATGCTAAAGAATGTCCCTCACCAGAGAGAGAATGCCACTTCTCTTCAAGTCAGCAAAGGAGCAAGCAAGTTTTTTCTATTTTTTCTCAAGGGAATGAGTTGCTTGTGAGCATCACAATGGCTAAAGAGAGCAAGAGAAAACAATTCTTGCTAGTGTGCCGTAGAGCTTAGACTTTAGAAAAAGATCATCGGCTTTCCATTTCCACTTCAAAGAGTGCCAGATACTAAAAACCTACAGACCTCATTAAAAAAAGTTATCTAAAAGTTTTCTATCTTGTTCACTTGAATGATGGCTTATGGTGAGTGGGCTTTATTAATTTACTCGTGTATCCTTGTTTTTTTTTAATTTGGTGAATAAGTATAGGCTAATATTGTGTATGTATCTTAAAGACCCAAGAAAATGAACATTTCTAAGGGTGTGCTCTAAGCACATAGAACGCAAAAGGACACCAAAGAGGACAGAAGCCAACCACCACAGAATCCTCTTGTTTTATTACTTTTAAAATATATTGTCCCATTGGATGCCATATATCCATCACAGCCATCCATCAGACCCAGTTTCTCTTCCACACTTAGTGGGGCTTAGTCATGGAGGACCCCATAAGTTCCTTTAGTTTAAATGTACCTTAGGCCAAAATGTTTTAGTTTGTTTTTGCATAGAATAGAGAAGGATTAGACTGTTTTCTGGTTTTTACTGCTACTTAGGGCTCTTTTAGATAGATTTACCATTCCTTTCCCAATCAATACCAGTTTACCAGATATGAAGGAAGGTAAAATCTGCAAAAGGACTCCGACAGTAATACAGATCTGAAAAGGGTTCTGGCTATCACATAAAGCTTGTTGAAACCAGTGGTGGTAAATGCCATGTCCTTCATTTCTTTTCTGGTGTAACCTTTGTCACCCGGTTAGGAACTAACCTTTGTCACCCGATTAAAAGAAGTCTATTAACGGGGTTTCTAAGTCTTCCTTAGTTTATCTAAAAAAAAGTTGTACATATATTTCGGACGGGGAAGCTAAGAAACACTTCTGGCAAATTTAAATAATTGTAAATGGCCCTTGATGGCCATGAAACAATAAATTAAATTTATTATAGGTATTGCAATTTTGTATGATTATTATATATTACGGAAGTGGCTTCTTCCTTCTCTAATTGTCACTGAGCGTGTGTACACATGACAGAAACTAGAACAGTGCATTTTGGGCTTGAACAGTTTTTAAGAGGTAGAAATAATAAGGCCTGAGGCACTACATATGATAAAAGGTAAGGAAATCTATAGAACTTTGGCAGATCTTTTTTTGACAGTTTCATAGTGATACATTTTAACATATAACATGAAAATTCAGGAATACTGCCAAAGCTTAATATTAGTTGAACTTTTTTTTATTCTGTGACGATATTTAGCTGTAGGTGTTCTGCAGTTTGAAAAAGAACAGGAACCTCTGCATTGAATATTCCCGTATGTCTTACATTTTCTAGTTGTACTTCTGTTGAATTCTGTTAAAAGTTGGCAGAGCTTGTATTTCTTTCTTCTTTATCAGCACAGAGACCAGCAGACTTTTACAGCCGTTACTATGGAATATTTTTGTTTATTGCATCTTGTATTACGGAATAGAATTGATGGATATCTGTTGTTGGAAACAGATTGAGTGAAACAAAAAGTGTTTTAGCAGTTTAAGGCATTTATTGTTATGGTTTGAGATTATTTTGGAACAACTGGCGTCTTAAAGCTAAATTCCAGGATAAAGATTTTATCTAAATATATTTCTCAATAACCACAAGGTATATAAATCCATTTTTTGCACCAAATCCTTTAAACCCCAGAGGTTGCCTGGTAAAAGCACCAATAACCTCATCAGTGGGTTGTACATAAACTGAGCAGTGGGAGGAACCCAGCAGGACCCAATACAGAAGAAAACAAGAAAGGATCGGGAGGATATAAAACCGATCTCTCAGCACAATGGGACTGATTGATTAAAGCTCCTCAAGGCTGGGGAGGATACACTTTCATCAGTGTACCTGGGTGATGCAGAAAACCTTGAATGGATTTCTTAAAGTCATTTGCTATTTGTTAGATAGATGGACCAGATCCATTCAAGTTTTTTTGGATCACCCAGCTTCACTGATGAAAGTGTATCCTCTCCATCCTTGGAGAGCTTTAATAAATCAGGTCCAATGAGAGAGATTAATAGTGATTAGTCTTTATCAAAGGAAGCCCTTGCACAA
>NW_027317554.1:4967-6705 GCF_032062135.1 Pyxicephalus adspersus | reverse complement strand
CATATCAAAATGTGTGTTGTGACTTATTTTCAGGATCAAAGGACTTCAAATATACCAAGGGTGTAACCATCACCCCCACGGGTGCCCATTTCTTTGTTGGAGGGTCTCATCCAAAATACTTCTTGGTATAAATTTTATCTGGAAGCTCATCCAGAATCAAATTTTTGCTGTAGATTCCACTTATTTCTAGTTCCACCCCTGTGGGCCGGGTATGAATTCAGCCAAATAGTAATATTATTGTATTGTGATAATGTGATCAGTTCTGATCTTTTCTACAGAGACATCAGATTCAAATGCAGCCAGGAGAAAACAAACTTTAAGGTTCTTCCAATAAAAAGAGATTGCTTTTAAGATATGTTTACTTTGCGTTCAAGGGTATACTGCATTAAAGAAAACACAGAAAGATGTATGGTAAACTATTTAAGCAGAGCATCAGACAGGCGGATAAATTTACTGATATATAGAAAGTGTTTACCTGCAAGATGATTTATATTTATGATGTTTAGTTCTGAGATTTCTGAGCAGACAGAAAAGCTAGGCGGATATTTCCTGTGTCAGTTAAGAAATGTAATGGTGTCTGCTTTCCGTTTTGAGCCTGCTGATTGGATAGTGAAGGGACAACTGCAGACTAAAAAGGTCATTCCTTTTTCTCTCTCCTCCCATTGCCCCTTAATGTCACACTCCATTTATAGCTTGATAAGAAAATTGTAAGCCAAATTGTAAAAACATTTTCAGATTGCCCTATAGCTGCGCATTTGTTACCCCTTCTACCACTAACATTTGGACTAAATTTAACCCATGGACATTACCAGGGACAAATGTTGAAAAACTGCGCTGTTCATTAAATTCAGGGCCAATCATTTATATAATAAATATTTTGATTTTATATGATTTTATATATTTATATAAATCAAGAGATATTCACTCTGATGCCCTTGTCTTGGCACATGGAAAGTTTTTGCATAAAAATTGTGCCAATAAAACATTTAGTAGCCAATCAGCTTCCAACTATCCTTTCTGCAGTTCACAGTTAAAAGTAAAAAAGGATTCTTCTGATTGGTTTGTTTTTTATTATAATATATTTTTTATACATAAAATCCAGAGAATCTTATTAGAATGTTCAGCAAATTTTCTTGATAAATGATCCACATGAAATGCAGGACACACAATTAGCACCCTCCCTACATCTGGTGCACACGTAAGCGAAACTAACTATTGATTTATAGATTTTTTTTCCCTTGCTTTGCTTTCTCTTAGAATGCCTTACCAACCTCACAAATGTCACCCTCTTTTGCTTTCAACGTCTGTGTAAGAATTACACTGGAAACAATGCTACCGTTCTGTCTTCATGTTGTTTAACATCTTCTCTGTTCCTTTTCTCTGAACTTTCCTGCTAATGGGTAAAGGGGTACGGGCCCAAAGGCATTCTGGGAAGATTGTTTTCAAATCCTGCATGATTTATTTTTTTTTCATAGTAGCAATTGTGCGGAATGTGTCAAGATTCTCGAAAAATGTGCTGGCAAAGGTGAACTCCACGTTTTTTTATATTTTGTTTCAGATGGACAAGGAAGGGTTTTATGGCCATCTTTGTCCCCGTTTGCTTTCACCTCTTGTCTTTACAGGAAGATTTTGGAATCTTGCTATTTAGGACACAGACAAAAAACAAAAGCATATTTTCTGTAGGTTTGAAGAGGACCTTCTATGAAGGTCTTATCATATTACCTGAACCCCCCCCCCC
>NW_027317554.1:0-836 GCF_032062135.1 Pyxicephalus adspersus | reverse complement strand
TTGCTGGTTCCTTCCTATGGTCCTACATCACTATAGCGTCTTTTATTGACACCGGGGAACGTGTAAGAATCCACAGAGTGCAGAGGGGGACCCAGGACGCTTTAAATGATAAAGGTGTGTCACCCAGCCTACTTGTAAAAAGAGCAATGACTAGCAACATGGATACTTTTCTTTGCAGTCATGCCTTAAATTTTGAGATTTAAAACATGACAGTCAATATAAGTGCCTATGTTTTTGAACATCTAATCATGTAAAGAATTTTTAACAACCCATAATGTGAAAACACATGTAATAGGAATAGGCAGTGCAAATCTTACATATAGGTAACTAATGCTCCTGAGGCTTATCCAATAGCACCTTGCATTAACTCATAGGAAACAAATAAGATTTCAGTATACCGTTCGGAGATCTTTTGGAGGCTGCTTTTCTGGTAATTATGGGTGACTGCATATTGCAATGTTTTAATGGAAAGTGTAATATATAAAATGATGCTGAGTTTTTATGCCAGCTAAAAGACACAACATACTAATGCTTATTTGAATGGCTCCTATTCAGACGGCTGTGTTGCTTTTTCATTTGCTAGTTATTCCAGTAATTAAGCTGTAACAGCTTTTCAAGCTAAACAAGTATTTTTCCAGAATAAATTCTTGGTACTTTAAAAATGAATAGTAGCAAAGTACAACCAGGGATATATATATATATATATATATATATATATATATACTGTATACTATATATATATAGCACTATAGGGATGGATGTGACAAACTCAACTGTTATTCATCACACCACAACAATTGACACCCAAGGCTGACCTTATTACAGCTACCATATGT
>NW_027317553.1:2001-12029 GCF_032062135.1 Pyxicephalus adspersus | reverse complement strand
ACATGTCTTCTTTGGAATGTGACTGTGACCTTTACTAATCTACTAGCAGTCTATAGTAACAGCATAGTAACAAGACTGCAATGAAACTTTTTAGACATGAAAAATGGTAAATAGCAGGTTTTGTGTTGTAGGAGTGAAAATTTTATTACACTTGGAAATCAAGTTTTTCCTCTACTAAGGTACCTACCGTTTGGGAGAGTGATTGACTTAAAAAGGGCTGCAGCACTAATACTAACACTAATAATCTCTAAGTCATTGTTCATATGGTTTATTGAACCTATTAAAAAGCCATCTCCAGTTGTTAAAATCTCCAGTTGCTAAATGTTAAAAACATGTCTTCATTGGAATGTGACTGTGACTTTTACTATTCTACTAGCAGTTAATATTATTATTATTATTATTATTATTATTATTAATAAACAGGATTTATATAGCACCAACATTTTACGCAGCGCTGTACATTCAATAGGGATTGCAAATGACAGACTAATACAGACAGTGATACAGGAGGAGAGGACCCTGCCTCAAAGAGCTTACAATCAGGCATCAGGAATCTTGCTTTCCCAAATTATGGCAAACTTGAGTCTGACTCGCACTGCCAGTTCCTGGACTTGCTCATCTTCAGAAAGTTTTAGTTGTGGCCTTGAACAACTGTCCCACCTATGCTTTGGCATTTTTCGTAGCTGAGAGCTTAATCTAATATATTGATGCTTCAGCCAGAAAATCTGCTGACATCATGAAGACCTTGTTTGTGTCTTCCTCCACTGCTTAACTGAACCTAATCCAGGAGAAAGGCTTCTCTAAAAACTGAAGGTAATGCCACCATCGGATGGCTAGCTGAGCCAGCAGCTGACTATATCTGTATCCAATCAGTGATACATAGAACCTTTAAATGCCAGAAAATTTTCCATGGGCACAACAACATCTCTTGCCAACCAAATTGGATACAATTTAGCAAATTTTTTCTGCAGGGCACACTTACCGCCAGGTCTTTGCCATTCTCCCTCAAACAAGTGTTACATTTCATTCATACAGGGAAAGTAAATATTCCCTTTTAAAGTTAGTGAAAAATCTTCACTTCTTAGGAGGTAAAGGCGATGGTTCCTCCCAGTAAATGGCCTTTAAAAACTGCCAGTGTCTGGCCAGATTAAAGTCAGCTTGGTTGCAATCTGTTTTTTTGGGTTCCTTGCCACAATAATATACTTGAGGGGACCATATATACATGGGGCTGATTTAATAATTATTTAATTTATTATTGCAAATACTTTAGGCCTAAATTATCAATGAAATCCGCGCTCGCTGGTCACGCATACTTTCGCGCTTCCAGCGAGCCGTTTTCCCGCGGTCTGGAGTCGAGTGCGCTCGTACACTCGCCCCCTCACTGCCAGCCGGATTCCTGCCTTGATAATAATGAGCAATAGGGGTCGCGAATCTTAAGTGTTCCCCTGCAATAAACAAATAGCCACATATTTAGTTTAGTGTGATGCTATAGAAGCCTGTCAGAGACTGCAGGCATCTTAAAGAAAAAGTTGTGAATATGCCATATAATCATAGCTATTCTAGCCTCTTTACAACCTTATGCTTTCCTATTTGTGTTTCTATAGCCATCTTACACATTACCCGTGCCTTGCCTCATTTTAGATTATTCTCAGCAGGATTCATTATAAATGAAAACAAGAAAAAGAGAAACCAGAAGAGAAAAGTGATGGACAGCACAGAAAAAGGTAAGACGTGCATGAACCAAATATTTAACTACTAGAGGCCAGTCTAAAGGAAAAGGAACATTTTTCTTGATTAGTTAAGCACAAAATTGCAGATTTATTTCTGCTGAAACCCCAAAGGGCCAAAAGTACCAAAGGGCATAAAGTTGGGCACCAGACCAGGAGCAACATGCACACCTTCTTGATACACACTAATCATTATATACTGTATATATTTACACACACACATATACACACATATCTTCTTTAAGAAAAGCAAAATTTTTACAGAAACATTGTAAAATTTTCTTTTCCAGGATGATCAGTTGTTCGAAAAAAATAATTAGACACTAACTCTCTGTATCACAAGAATTACTAGCATGTTCAGTTTTTCCCTTTTTGTGGACAGATGGCTCTACTGGCAGTGATAGCATTTATGCACATCATGAAGAACCCTCAAGGTTTGGCATTCTGATATAAAGAAGATGTTTCCTGAAGCATAACATACTAAAGAGTATTCATTTGAAGCAAACATTTAGCAGCAGAAGGTAGGACACTATGATGCTGTTATACTCACTTATTTTAAAAATAAAGCCATGAATTAAATGGGTTTGGGAAATAATCTAATTCTCTGACAATTCTGTTTTTGCCATTACATGACTTAACTAAAAAGCTAATGAAAAATAAAACCATGGAACTGTAAATGTCAATTTTGTTCAGCCAGTGAACAAAGTTACAAAGCCATATTGAATATGTTTCTTTGCAGAAGAGGTATTTAAAATTGCAAAACAAGACAGGTTTTATGTTTCTCCATCTATCTTCTCCACTTTTTTTTTACGTTTTTGAGTGCAATTATGTCTAACACCTATTATCTTTTCAGTGTACTGTACCCCAGGCTTTTATGATTTGTGACTGATTTTTTCTTAAAATGCCTCAATGCTTTTTTCTATCAGCAAAATGCTGCTTTCTTCCTCCAGTACTCTATAGCTGATATACAGTACAGGTAGTCCTGGGTTACGTACAAGATAGGGACTGTATGTTTGTTCTTAAGTTGAATTTGTATGTAAGTCGGAACAGGTAAATTATTTTAATCATGTACTTCTCTACCTGTAGGAGACAGAGAGCCTCTGGACCTAAGGGGATCTGTGACAAAGTTACTTCAGATGCCAATCCCTTAATCATATATCAATGAAAAGAGGGTAAAAAAAGAAGATAGTCGGGTTTTATAATAAATATTATTTGTAATAGAAAGCACACAGTCAAACTTATTAACAAACTGCTGGGCTGATGATCGCATCCCAGCAGCATCGGCACCTCCTCTCCACCTTCATCCCTAAACACTGTCAATATGACCATCGGGCTGTTGACCCATTGTATCCCAGCAAAATCCTCTCTGAGACTCAACAAATCACCTCTACCCCCGACTTCCTAATTTACGGGAAACAGCTAAAATAAATTAAATATCCTACTTATTTTACATGATCAAACCTTATGACAACAGGTCTCTCTCAAAATTCTTTACAATACTCCTCCATTAATCAATCAATTTTAGACCTTCAGCCATAACTAGTGTCCTTTTGAACACTCACTGTGCAACTAATGTATTCCTTAACCCTTTTACACTCCCCCCGAGTCTCTTTCCTGAGTCTTAAACTCCATAGAAGAGTCAATTAAAACGTGCCAGGACCTATGAGACACATTACTCTATAACTATGTGTACTTATTAAGAAGATTATTTATATATTTATATTTATATATATATATATATAATTATATATATATTTCTGTTCTGTATATATTGATTTACTGTCTAGTAATAAGTCAGAACTTACCCTACTCAAACATATGGCATTTGGACATACTCTGGATACTTACCTTAAGATATGTACAAATATCTTACATTTTTTGTAAATAAGTTTGCAAATAATATCCCCCCTCCTATTGTGTGCTGCTTCCCCACCTTTTGGATTACCTCTTCTGGGCAAAGTCTTCTCCTCTTCCTGTGTCACTGTCTGTATCTGTTATTTACAACCCCTATTTAATGTACAGCGCTGCGTAATATGTTGGCGCTATACAAATACTATTTAGTATTATTATTATTAATAATAAAAGGAAATCTCACACTTCAGCCTAATCAGGGCTTTGTTCTTATGCAGTGAGCAGGGAGATTATAATGGTGCTTTGTTGTTTCTTCATATTCTAGTTATATGGATGGGTGGATTCTAGGCAAGTCTGCATTATTTAAAATGAATATTATAAGATTTAATTGTTGAATTCTCCAATAAGTGATGGGGGGGTAGAATAAACCCACAATGACAATATTAACAGTCACTGTTGGCTGGACTATATATTTTTTAAATTTTTTTTTATAGTATCTTCACATAAAATAAACAACAAAATGTAAGGGAGTTGACACATAACACAAGTAAACTGGGGGAGTAGGGAAAGGGACATTTTGCCAGACAGTAGTTGTGTGGAAGGTGGACTATATCTTTAATTGAAAAAATAATACTTACTGAAATCAACATTTTGGATGCTGTATACCAACCATAAAGCTCATTGTTGAAACTTCTTGGAGGATAACTCACAAACATCAAAGTAATTGATTGTTCTCCTAGGACAAATAAGAATATAGGTAAGCTGGGTGTTTTTTATTATAACTCTTTCTGTTCACCTCAACAATACAGCTTCAGATGAGCCTAATACTTAATCAATAGTCCCTTGCCTTCAATTTTTTTTTAAATATTCAATCTATTCCCTCCAGTAGCCTGTTATCCAAGTCTATATTACAACAAATAAAGCTCATTTTTACTAGCTGTTCGTCATATATCGTAAAGCTTGTCACTGACAAGAGATAACATTCAGGTTCATAATACAATATTAAGCAAATAACATTGCCTCATAAAAGACAAGTGATTAGGAAGCAACTAAGTACACAATGAAGAGACTTCCATGTCATATATATTTAATCTCCCAATTTATAACAATTTTCACAGATTCAGTCACTGCCTAAATAAAATAATGGGAGCATGTGGAATAGAAAAGGTAGTAAAAGCCTAATGAAGTGTTTCTTGTGCAGCTCATACTAACTAAAAAGTATTTTACAAGACTGTATGAATGTGTGCTTTCTCTGCCACATAGTATACATACAGTTTTTTGAAATTACCTACATTTTCTTAGAAAATGTGAAAAAATTGAGCAACACTATTTGTGTCTTCATTGGAGAATAAAAAGGACAAGGGATGAGCGAGTGAACATGTAAGCGACACCGGCTTGTGTAAATCGGCCGTCAAGATGGAATTTTTTGGGACCTGCTAGAGCAATCAGGATAGCGGAGCTATTAATCCAAATCAGTTCTATCCCTCAAGGGCAAGCCATTCTTGAAAGCATTTTCTACAGCTCATTATTTTCAATAACCTTCCACAAGACTTATATTTTTGTAATGAAAGAAACTATTTATTTTGATTATTGATTCGCAAACTGGCATACTGTTGCCAGTAAGCATTAAGTATTTATGAAAATATTAATCAGCTGCTTTCAACCAGTCATATATAAAAAAAAAGAGTTTTTTTCTGTTACTGATATTACCATAAGTACACAAATTTGAAGTCACAAAAAAATTCTTAAATTTTCTGCTTATATCAGAAATATTTATCTGTTGTGATCACAATTTAGAATATTTGATTTTGAGGTTGTGGATTTGGCAAAATGCATCAGTCAGTTTCTAACTTGTTGAAAGGAAAATGCGTGTTATACATGCACAATTGGAGAAAATGGGCAGCTTTCAGGTATATACAATTCTGGCTTCCCCCTGCCGCTGCTGGGACTGAAGGAAGCTATGTTCTCAGAATTTATACTGGCCAGATTATAAACAGTATATTCATATAAACGTTAAAGAATATGCCACATCCCAATTAGTCATAGACAATATTTCCACCACCGTATGGAGAAGTTATGTTTCCCAGCCTGGCCAATCAAGATGGTGGAAGATCAGAACAGGAAGAGAAAAAGAAGATGGCAGCACCCGCGGAACAGGGACAGCAGGAAAGTAAACAAGGTACTTAAAAAAGGAACATATGCCATACTAACATTGGTCATACATGGCGCAGAGGTAATTAATAGAGCTTATAATATCAGTATGATCTAAGTAACAAGCAGTAACTGGAAAAGGTAGAAATTACCAGGCAAATGATCAAAATGTGTAGGTATTTCTAAAAGAAATGTTTAAAATGTATCTCAAGTTTTTATTTTTGGATAGAATGGGAAAGGGATAGGCCCTGTGTCACTCTTCTATTTGTTTTGATAACCATTGTCACCAAGACAAGAAGTGATAGAAACTAAAAAGGTTTACATTTGTCCCTACAACAAAAGGTAGAAAGGTGGGAAGGGGAATAGGGGGAATATATCAGGAGTACTTTGATTTAAAATTATTAGTTAAATTAGGGGTTGATTTACAATGAAGTGATCAGATGGCTTTTTGTCTTATATGTTTTGTTTTTTTAATTTTTTTCCATTATTAATATTAGTGACCGTAGTTAAAATGTTGGTAAATAAATAGTGACATTGTCAGTTCATTGATAAACTGATGATTATTCTTAAAAGGTGACTTAAATGTCAGCTCATTGCCATTTTATAAATAGAGTGATAGAATCCTATAGTACAACTAATTATTAAAAATACCATCACATTTCTTCACCTGGAGGCCCCCTTACGAAGGAAGGCTTCCACATTCCAATAAGTTTCCCACGGATTCAAAAAAAAATTTAGATTTCCTATGAACATGCCTTCCCCCCATCATTGAGGGAGCATGGAACTTGGTATGAACACGAGAAGGGAACCCACCACTGGCTTTCTTCCCTTTCCTAGACAGCTAGAGTTTATGTCTAGAGAAAGGTCTGGCTTTATTTATGGGAGACCGTTTTACATCTAAAAGAATTAACAAACATAACAGAATGTACAACTTTAAAGAATCCCCTTAAGCGTGGTATTAAAAGAGTTTGTGATTGTCAATGTTGCCCTCAGAAAAGCTCTCCCCCCAGGACGGATTCAATCACGAATTGAATGTTGTATTACATTTACATCTGGTATAGTATACTTATTTGTAATGGTTTATAATTTGTTTGAGTCCAAACATTTGAATTGAAGTGTTGCTGTGCATGTTCCTGTACTGTCCTTCCCTCAGCTCTATGCAACACAGCTGTGGCCAGGATGTGCACATGCACAATCATGTTGCTACACTGATGTGTTTCTAACTAGGCTCAATATATAAAAAAAAAAAAAAAAAGCTTTCTGTTAACGCTTTCCTGTACTGCCAAATATTGATACTGAGCCTTACTGAAGGGATAGTTCACATGGCTCCTAAAATGTGTTGAATGTATTTTTTGCCATTAAATCAAAAATTTGTGAAGTCTTTCTGAAAATGGCTTGGTTCTCCTTTCTATACCTGTTTGATGCATTTTAACAAGGCAGGAAACGAGCTTTTAAAAAAAAATAAAACTCCTTTTATCTGTAATTGAAAGGACTGTGGGACAAATTATTCTCAAATTTTAAAGCCAAAGTACTAAAATCTTTTAAATTGATCTCTGGCAGCTTAGATAACAAAAGGTTTAATTTGCCTTTCTTTTTTTCCATTTCCACCTAATTAACAATCACGGTTAATTAAATTTTTTACATAAAACCTTTCATTTTTCATCACTAAGTCTTTGTGCCACTTAATACTCTGCCTGAACTTTAGTAAGTACACAGTGACTTTAATCCCCGCATGCCACAAATATGCTGTCCTCTACTAGGTGGCAGAACGCCTGCAGCTCTGCACAGAGAATTTATAATCCAGCTTTCCTTATATGAGAACACCCCCAAAATCTTTTTTCTTCCTTATGGAATCCCTTTATGACCCATAGAAACTAATGTAGTTGTACCCCCTAGACACATGAAACATGGCTCTAAGTCTATATATTACTACATGGAGTTCCTATGAACGTTAAAGTTGAATTATAGTTGCATACCAAAGAGATGCAATCAGACATACATAGCTGCCTGCTTGCAATGTTCTTTTTCAAGAACACTGATCTTCGCATGTGTAGCTCAGTGTCGAATACCAGGATACACCTATTATAGTAATATAGTATCCCCTAAGTTTGCTGAATGAATTTCCTGCTTGGGAGCTATGCGTGGGACTGGCCAATGAAGATAGTTGAAGGTCCCACACCTGGACCAAATGAAGATGGCTGCACCTACATTGGTACATGGACAGGTGAGCGTAAAAATTGTGATAAGGCAGGTACATTTTTTTTTTTTGCAGAAGGGACATCACCAGTCTACTCCAATAATGAACCTACCTGTAATGTTTTTCCACATTTCTCTTTACAAATCTAAGGGGGCAATGTAGATCCTACTATTGCAAAAGTCATTTTCTAATACTTGATGTTTGTGGACGCGTACTTTCGCGCTTCCAGCGATCGCGGATTTTATTGATGAATCAGGGGCACTGTGTTAAACCAATGTTTTCTGCACACAGGTATTCCTTTATAAAAGTACCAGTGATATCATTACTGTGCTTAGATTAGTGGTGTGGTGTGGCATAGAGGTGTGGATGGTTCTAGAAGGCCCACACATTTCAAGCTACCTGCAGAAAGATAGATCTACCTATGAAAACCTATCTACTCTACTTAACCTAACATATTTTTGTGTCATACCAAAAACTCTATTACTTAAATTGAATTGGATGAAACTATGAGAAATATGATCTTTGTACTGTTTAACAATGCATTATATAGAATTTAGATCACTTGAACCCTTTGCGTATACATAGAAAATTATTCGTTGACCTACTACTAACCCTGAGGAAGCCCACAATGGCGAAATGCGTAGGGTACTACAGTTGATACGAATGGGTTCATACCTATTTAACCATATTATGGTGATGTATAGTTGCTTAATGACAGTTGAACTCTGTATAGTGCCACAGTAGACCATAACAAAATCTTGTATGTATCACAAGAAACTTTTGTGAAAAATGATAAAATTTTCTTTTGTAATTCTGTGTGAAACTTGTATTAATAATTATAATTCTAATATTTGTGCCGAAAAGCCTATCTTTTCTGTCTTTCATTTTAAATACTTATATAAACCACGGTTAGGCACAATCAAAATATCAGGTTAAAAACTAAGATATTTATACCACACACTACTCCAATTAAAATACTCGCAGAAAACTGCAGAGGGATTGATACAAGACTAGTGGCCCTTCAGAAGAAAGAACAGCTGTGACTGGTTATTAATACAGCAAAGCTCCTGCACAAAGGCAAAGTTTAAAGCTGGATCTCTGCACTAACCTGGAAAAAATGTGCACAACACTCTAAAATTCAAACAAGAACATGTATGTTTCTTATTTTCAGATATTTTCTAATTCTTATTAAAAGCTTAAATGCTTAAAGAAGCATTTGCTTGCAATTATTTTCCAAAGGTTTTGTAAAAGCCTGCTATACAGACATACAAGCTAAAGCCCATGTCATTGGATCAAGTGTGTAGTACGATAAGGTTTGTGACAAGGGCTGAGCTACCTCAAAGGCCATATTGGGCCATCGCAGGTGAGTCAATGTGTAGCTTGCTGCAGGGTGCGGTATATACCATACTGGTCCTGCAGCATTCCAGTATTCCACTATAGAGCTTGCACTGTGCCAATGTGTGAGTAACTATAGCATTTTGTTTGCAAGCTGCATAAAGGATTGAGGGGGCAGGGCTAGAACCCATGTCATATTTATGATTCTGTTTTTGACTCTGTCGCAGACTTCCATTCACTTTATTTGGTACCATTGTAGCAGGACAGGGGAAAGTAAGCAGAAATCTGGAAAACTGGAGCTCCTGATAGAAGAAAAAAAAACCTTAAAATGTTAGAGAACCATTAGACTTCTGGGCGGTAACCCTGAGTGTAGAAAAAAGATGCTAAAAGCGGTAACCCTGAGTCACACTCGGGGTAGGTAAAGCTATGGGAAAAAATAGTAAATTGAGTCTTACCTAATCCACCAGCGTATCACGTCATCTTTCGCATCTTCTTTCTTCCTTTGCATCTTCTTCCTTCAGTGTCTTCTGCACCCGATGAGTCACTGAGGAGTTCCCGGTGACGTCGGTGCGTGTGTACGTTGCTGGCGGGGCGGGAAATTCATAATCCATTTGTATTGCATTCAATACAAAATAACTGTATTGAATGCAATACAGTGGATTTATATGTGTAAAAGCAGTACATTGTCTTGCATTAACATTTATTTTACAGTATAATGTAATAGTATAAGTATAATATTTATTTATTTTTTTTAATTTTATTATGAA
>NW_027317553.1:880-1574 GCF_032062135.1 Pyxicephalus adspersus | reverse complement strand
GTTTTCAATTCTGGACCAGATCCATCCCAGGTTTGCTGGATCACCCAGCTTCACTGGTGAAAGTGTATTCTCTCCAGCCTTGGAGAACTTTAATATATCCGGGCCACCATGAGAATCCCACTAAACACACAAACATAAAATACAAATAGCGCATAACTCAGTCAAGTTAATAGCCCACAAAGCTCACAGGGTGTCAGTAATTCAATCATAACACACAAATAAAGGACGTGATTTATTAAAGATTTCCAAGATTGGAGATAATAGACTAACATAAGTGAACCAGGGTAATGCAGCAAACCTGGAACAGGCTAAATAATAATATACTACAGGATACACTAAAAAGGTCTGTGCTAAATCAGTTCAGCATGTTCCTGAAGTTAGTATAAATGAAACTTCCAAAATGCCATTTTTCACTGAAAAAGGGGGGTGAGGCCTTCACCTTAAATGAGTACTGCTGTAGCTCCTCAAAATTGTTTTTAATGAAGCAGTTGTAGAGTATAAAAAAGGGAGATTATTTTTAGGCATGAAAGGCACAGAAAGGCACCTTAAGAAAGCAGAGATTAGTTTTGGAAGGATGTGTGTATAGAGGATGGCATTCCTATTAAACAAAATGTTAAGATGTCAGATCTAAAATAAATACCCTATAATATTAACGCTGAAGATAAAACATATAGATATATATATATATATATAT
>NW_027317553.1:0-714 GCF_032062135.1 Pyxicephalus adspersus | reverse complement strand
TCATACTACTGTGGTATTTGAGCATATTAAGGTCTTCAAGCATTTTACATATTAAGGTGAGAAAAGCATTTTACCATTTGTATAGATATGATGGAAAAGAGAACCTACCAGGTAGATACCCAGGCCCTTCTTACCCAAAAATTACAAGGATTTACAAGAATAGGGAAAGAAATTTGTAAAAGCTAGAGACCATAGGAATGTGACTGAATAAAGCTCTTCAATGTCTATATTACCCTAAGAAGCCAAGTTCCAGAATATTAGGTTACAAAATGAAAAAATATAAACTTAGTCCACAATAATCCATGTCCCCAATATTTGTACAATAAATTGCTAGCAATTTAGAAATCATTGCTTTTCGGACTTCATCAGAATGACATTGGCTACTCCTATTGATTTTGTTTACCATTACTTTAGGAAGTACCAAAAACTTTGTCTATTATATCCAAAGTGTTCCTTCATGAAATAATTTTCCCCTAACATTTCCAGTCCTTGTATCTATTCAGAATTTCATGATAATGATTTTACTCAACCACTGAAATCTAGTCCTTTGCCAAGGTTACTGTATGTTGGTGGGGAAAAAGAGGTTGCACTTATTAGAATGTTTTAGCCTATGAATTGTTCTTGGAATATTTTGGAAATGGTGGACTATATATATATGTATAAAGTAATTTGCCTACTACTTCTAAGATTGTGCTAATGAGTGCTTTAGCTAAT
>NW_027317552.1:11495-12052 GCF_032062135.1 Pyxicephalus adspersus | reverse complement strand
AGGATTCTATGTACCAGTACAATATGGTTTGCACATGTTACAGCTATACAAACCTGTCCAAAAAGCCAAAAGGTCCATAATCAATAGTGAGCCCAACAATGCTCATGTTATCAGTATTTAACACACCATGGCAAAATCCAGCACATTGCCATTCAGCAACAAGTCGTGCAGTCCTTCTTGTTATCTGGAAGGAAAATTGGACTATTAGGTATAACCATCAAACCCCCCCTTAAACAGCAGCGACATGCAGAAGACAACAGAGGAAAGTAGATACCCCAGGTACTCAAAGATCGTATATTTTAAGTTAAACGTATCCCATTTGTTTGCAGGATTCATTAGAAGATGGACTGAAAACGTAAGACATTTTTTTTTATAAGTTGGTAACCCGTTTTATTTATATTTTAACAGGAAAAAAAGTCTCTGAAGAAAAACCCTCATTACTAATAAAGATAGGTCTTCTTGTTTTGAGGTTACCTCATATATACTCTTTACCGGCAAAATAAATAGAATTTGGCACACATCAAAGCATACACAGGAATTTATCTAACCACAGTTTT
>NW_027317552.1:0-2892 GCF_032062135.1 Pyxicephalus adspersus | reverse complement strand
GCCCTGAAAGATTCCTGGAAAAGGATTACCAGTCAACTAATTATGTATTCTTCAGCTCACCCTTCATGCTAAAAACAGTAAAATGTAAGAAGTGGCCATCGCCCTTCATATTTGTTTCCTGAAGGTATGATCCT
Source organism: Pyxicephalus adspersus (assembly GCF_032062135.1). Taxonomy (NCBI): domain Eukaryota; kingdom Metazoa; phylum Chordata; class Amphibia; order Anura; family Pyxicephalidae; genus Pyxicephalus; species Pyxicephalus adspersus. The sequence continues at coordinate 2,758 of NW_027317552.1, read as the reverse complement.
GACTGGATAGGTATCAGGTGTTTAAAGGGTCAAATATTTGAGGTTTACTTTTTTGATATAGGGGGTCTCACATTCAGCCCTTGACATAACATTCAGGGGATGTAATGTTATAGGAAGCTGACAAACTGCAGACATACTACAAGAAAAAGTCAGATTCCAAATATGCTACAGTATTTTGTGGGGCCTGGTAATATACCTTATAATACATCAAGAGATTACTGCTATTACAGCTGATCAAATAATGCTTTTACATTTGTGCTTCAACCCCCCCCCCCCCCCCCCCCTAAAAATATCCATGCGTATGCACTATTTGATATTCCTCTCTGCACAAGTGTATTATAGAACAGCGGTCGGCAAACAGTGGTCCGTGAGAAAACTTTGGCGGCCCACAGAAAAATGTGTACATGTGCATTTTTTATATTTCTATAATAAAACAAAAATATTATTCTAATCAATTATATTCTAAATTACAGTTTTTGCCTTCATGTTGAACTAAATTCACAAACTGTACTGGAGACAAAAAAAACAAGGGAGGCGCAGCGTGACGTCAATGTAGTCTTGTTGTAAGTTGTACCGTTAAGGCAACTTAAGGCAGTCTAAGGTAATCTTAAGGCAACCGTTGCTGAGCCGTACATTTAAGTATTGTTTCCACTATTACAACAGTCACCCCACTCCGTGAATACCGATTTTCATCCGATTGTATTATTTTATATGTTTATTTCTCAGATGCTCTTTTAGGTAAGTATGACCTTAACTGTGTATTTTCTTTAACTGTTATATTTAAAATCATCAAATAGTATGACTTTGATAACTATCATTATTTGATTGGTCTTAGATTTGAATTAAATAAACCCATACTGAGTGAGAAAAAGCAAACAAATATTTTGCATTTCTTTAGTAATACCAAAGATAATGCAACTACTGGTAATAGTAATACTTCATCTAACCGGGAGCTGATCAATGAATCAGAGCCTCCACAGTCCTTATCAGGCACCATTAGAAATATTATTTTACAAATGTATTTATCTTTTTTTTAAAAGAATTCATATCAATGGTCTGCGGGATTTAAAATTATGAATTTAGTGGTCTGTGAGGTTCAAAAGTTTGGTGACCGCCAAAGTCTATTCAAAGTCTATATGCTGCATTGCAGAGAAATATTTATTTTCCTTTTTAATATCCACACTTTGTATGTTGGGGATTGCTGATCAGCCCACGGGAGATCAGTTTACCATCTGGGATGCAAGGTAGGTGATGGTTGAACTATCAACAAAAGCACTAACTGCAGCTAGTAAGGATAAGAAGGACAGCAAGTCAAAAAAAGGACCAATGTAATCAGTAAGGTAGATGTTGAGTGAAACCCCTGCAACATTGCTATCATCTTTCCTTTGCTCTCGGCCCATCTGTCCCACCATTTGCTAGCAAGAAGGGGTCTCCTTGCACACCATGGAGCGAATGCATACAAGATACACATACAATCATGCAATCAAACGCAAAATCTCTGGTCATTCAGTCACTGAATTTTTAACCCTTCAATTTCTTCAGCTGACTGTCGGTGAAGCCTTTTTATGTTGCCATGTTGGAACCTAAATTGACAATGACCGTCTTCCAAAAATACTTTTCATTGATCCAGCTCAAATATATACACAACCTGCTGCGTACATAAAATTTTCAACTAGCTTTATACATACTTTGAAGAACAAAATCAAAACGCAAATTGTACTAAACGTTACATGTACTAAATTGTAACGCAGACCCATTTGTTTGTAACAAAATTACAATGTAGTTGGATATAATAAAACCCTACAAGTGGAAACAAAATGCCAAAAGGTAAACAGCAAAAGTAACACAATAGAGAGAATACTTAATTCACAGGACTTAGAACCCAAAAAATCAGATGATTTGAAATTATATTGTTTGTCTTAAGGCCCTGCACATTCAATCATTTTCAGCCTTTTAAAAGCAAAAAATAGCAAAATAGACCAACAACTGAATGTAAAATGCCAGAATAAAAAGTTTTTTTTTTTTTTTTTTAAAAAAGGAGAACTTTAAGATTTGCGTGAAAATTGTTTAAAACAGGCAAATGTGCCCTACCTTAAAAGAATTCCACTACTGTAATGTACCTAAAGTGACCCATGATTTTGAAAAGTTTATATACAAAGATTTTTCATTAACTGCAAATAGACAAGACGTCAGCAAGTGCAAAGCTAAGGGCTTTGGTCAATAATGAATAGGCAGCAGCAATTTGCTTTTTGGTTTTTCATATAACACAATTCAGAAGGGCCCCTGTTAGCCTTTGGCACTACAAGCAGCAGATATACAGAAGGTATTTGTTATTTAGTGTTTGCTATAACATATATAACAACTATACCCATGTAGAAAACAGTAAGTAGGCATTAGAAATGTCAGTGGGACAGACACCAATGCTTTAAAAAGAGACAGGTTTACCTCATGATTTCTTGAATATTCACATCAGTGCTCCAGTTTTTCTCTATACCAGGTACATGCCCCATCCCAACCACTCCAACAACAATGGTTGGCACACTTTTTCGAGGCTCATCTGCAAAAGAGAAATTCCAATTACATTTACAATTATTTACAGTTCCAGAAATCGTTCATGGACAACACCCCTCTCCCTTCAATAATTTGAAAAGGAGCATTATACTGAAAAACGGAGCAAGCTTAAAACATTACCATTTGTTCATACAGGTAGTCCCAGAGTTAGGGACATCCGACATACGAACGACTCCTCGATACGAAA
>NW_027317551.1:0-12099 GCF_032062135.1 Pyxicephalus adspersus | reverse complement strand
TTCTTTGTTGGTAAAAATCTGTGACCACTTCCTAAATGGCCGCTCTTGCATCAGTCACGTTATAGAAGCTTCTCTGTAACTAAGCAACTATGGCCGGGCTAGTGTGGATGTGCAGTAGGTTTTTTTATACAATGATGTGTTATGGAAACATTGATTTCAAGGAGAGGTGCTGCAATATATTGTACGGCAATTACCTTTCTGATTGTAGGAATGAGGCCTTTTGAGGGTTTTTTTTTCCCAGGAAAAAGTGAGTTCCAAAAATTACAACATAGAAAATGACCAGTTCGGATAAAGCGTAGACTATTGATGCTTGCTGTTTGATAAATGGGCCAAAATATAAATTTGAATTTCCAAGTTATTTACTTTTATTTTATTTATTTTTTTATTTTTTGTATTGGGTTGGATATAGGAGTTTGTATTCAATCCAATACAAAATGACAGTTTGAATTTACCAAATATATACTTTGTAATTATTTGAATTATTTTGTATTGGATTGGATACAGGAGTTTGTATTGAATCCAATACAAAATGAATGAATGAGTTTCTATTTGGAGGCCGACGGACGACGATGGACGGAGGACGACGCTGGAACACGAACCCGACGCTGGATGAGCACAGGGGGACCGACATTTTCCCTACATTAAAATCCCCACTTACCTGGGTAAGTGGGGATTTTAATGTACGGAAAATCTCGGGCTTAAGGAAAAGAGCAACTTTTTTGAGCCCGCACGAAGGTCGGGCTTAACGGCAAGGAGGTTAAATATAGATAAATGTTAAGGTATGCACTTAGGGGCCAACAACATGCATGCTTCATACTGTCTAGGGGGAATACATTTGGGGGAGTCAGAAATGGAAAAGGATCTGGGGATTCTGGTAGATCATAGACCTATTACCAGCATGCAATGCCAAGCTGCAATATTTAAAGCTAGTAAAGTACTTTCTTGTATTAAAAGAGGAATAGACTGCAGAGATGGAGACATAACCCTGCCCCTGTACAAAGCATTGGTCAGACCACCACTGTAAGGTCTGTGAAAATGTGGAATCGGCTCCCTCAGGAAGTAGTTTCAGCAACTACTATAGATTGCTTTAAGAAATATCTGGATGATTTCTAGAAGCACAGAAAATAACTGGGTAATGAAGCTTTAAAGTAAAGATAACAGTGACTATTGATCCAGGAAACATCGGATTGCCTCATGGAATCAGGAAGGAATTTTTTTCCCCTGTTGAAGCAAATTGTACCAGGGTTTTTTGCCTTCCTCTGGACCAACTATGTCCTATAGGGTTTTATATCTGGGATGTGTATTTCCCTAGTGGTTGAACTTGATGGAATTATGTCTTTTTACAACCTAACCTACTATGTGATTTTACACTTCTAGTGTTATTTTTAAATATTGCTGTGTTCATCAGATTTTATTTTATATATATATATATATAAAAAAATCTGCCTACATTATAATAAAATCAGAGTAAAGGGCCAACCGCAACCAATCAGATTTGTATTTTAAAGCTGATTGAGTATTTTAGAGAAGATTTCTGATGTAAAGAATTGCTATGGATTTGTTGATGGGTTATTAAATTTGCAATTGTAGCTAGGATAACACTTACTGATACTTGATTGTTGGTGAAAAAGGCTGCCAAGCTGCATTATCTAAAGCTAGCAAAGTACTTTCTTGTATTAAAAGAGGAATAGACTGCAGAGATGGAGACATAATCCTTCCCCTGTACAAAGCATTGGTCAGACCACATCTGGAATATACAGTTCAGTTTTGGGTACCAGTTCACAAAAAGGACATTGTGGAATTGGAGAGAGTGCAAAGAAGGGTAACTAAACTAATAAAAGTAATGGCGGAGCTCAGCTTTGAGGAGAGATTAGCTGAACTGAATCTATTCTACCTTGAGAAGAGACGTATAAGGGGGATATGGTCACCCTGTATAATATATAAATGGTCCATATAGAGAACTCTCTTCCCAATTATTCACTTTGAGATCATTACAAAGAACAAGAGTGCACACTTTGCGTCTGGAGGAAAAGAAGTTTAAGCTCCGCATAAGGAAGGGATTCTTCACTGTAAGGTCTGTGAAAATGTGGAATCGGCTCCCTCAGGAAGTTTTAACTACTATAGATTGCTTTAAGAAAAAGCTGGATGATTTCTAGAAGCACAGAATATAACTGGGTATTCAAGCTTTAAAGTAAAGATAACAGTGACTGTTGATCCAGGAAACATCGGATTGCCTCATGGAATCAGGAAGGATTTTTTTCCCCTGTTGAAGCAAATTGTATCGGGGTTTTTTGCCTTCCTCTGGACCAACTATGTCCTATAGGGTTTTATATCTGGGATGTGTTTATTTCCCTAGTGGTTGAACTTGATGAAATTTATGTCTTTTTCCAACCTAACCTACTATGTAACTATGATTTTACACTTCTAGTGGTATTTTTAAATATTGCTGTGTTCTTCAGATTTTATTATATATAATATAAAATAAAATCTGCCTACATTATAATAAAATCAGAGTAAAGGGCCAACCGCAACCAATCAGATTTGTATTTTAAAGATGATTGAGTATTTTAGAGAAGATTTCTGACGTAAAGAATTGCTATGGATTTGTTGATGGGTTATTAAATTTGCAATTGTAGCTAGGATAACACTTACTGATACTTGATTGTTGGTGAAAAAGGCTTTATAGGAAATCTCTACCAACAGAAATTTGTAGGCTGCCATTGCTGATTACTCTTTCAGAAATTACTGGTTGCCTGGCTGTAATGCTGATTTACCAGTTTCAATGCTTAAGTCACTGACCTGGAACAATAGGAGGATAGAGTTTTGACTACACTGGCTGTGGGTGTATGTTGGGTATGTTAAGATCTAAAAAAAAAAAAAGTTCACCCTATACAAAACCTACATTATTATATCAGATGCCACATCCCTACATCTACCTACATTATTATATCAGATGCCACATCCTGTAACATACATCATATTAAATAACTATTTTTAAAACTGTCAATTTAATAAAGTTTGCTGGCATTTTAAAGTAATCATTTCAGCCACTTACAAAGTCCCAAATTTGGTGGGTTTTTTTTGAATATTTAGTATGATAAGCTCTGCAATGGTGGCACACTTTTGTATTTCGGTACAGGCTTCCTATAATATTACATATAAATTTACCAATTAACATCCCCAGGGGCTGAACATAGTATTCAATATATGTAGTGTTACCGATACCCAATCCCAATTTTTAAACTGGAATTGCAGGGCTTTATTGCAGAAACGGACAGGTGTTCTCCCTTCTGGCATTCTTACCTGCATGCTGTCATGTCAAAATTTACTGAGCTGCACATGCAAAGATTACCAGTGGTTGCTGGAACAACTGGTACATCCCGGATTTCTGTGCAGGTGCCAGGATTAAATGATTTCCCAGGTGTATTACATTACCCCAGTCTGGCCAATAAAGATGGCTGAAGATCAAAAGGAGGAAGGATATTGCAGTCCCTGCAATTAAACAGACAGGTGAGTAAACACTGAGTTATGTGTATGTGTAGGATTATGTTATATGTAAGATTGGGATAAGTTACAAGAGATTGCTAGAGATCACTATCATTAGAATCCCTTGACAAATCGGTCCTGACACTACTGGCTGGTAGTTATAAAGGCCACATCATAAGTACCAAAAGACCACAGGGTGGGCACAAAAAATTATTCTTGGATCAGATTATTTTGTATAGAATATCTGATAGTTACCAATTTTAAAATGCTCATTCCTTTGATTGTAACATAAAAACATATATATGCATACATAGGTAGTCTGAGGCCATTAAATTACAGAACAATGTTCCATGATTGGCTTTACTATAGTAAAGGCGTCATGGTGGTCTTCCCTCAGTAATATTGGATATCTCCAATTTTTCATAGAGTATGATCCTTGTTCTCTAAACCCTGGTGCAATTTCCAGTTGTCACTGTATGGATAGAACTATAGAACCCCGCCATTCTGTGGTCTGAAAATGTGGCCAATATGTCTCCAAAAGCAGAAGATACCCTTTATAGTGGATAAGGCAGATTTTTCCAGGGGTAGATATCAAAATTGATTGATAAAAAGTACAAGGATATAAAAAGGTTTTAAAAACTTTACTAACAAAGCCTAACAGGGTTTGATTCCTATTGGCAACACAATCTAAATTATTATCCTGTATTTATATGGTGCTGACCTATTACACAGCACCTTGCAAAGCCCATAGCCATGTCATTAGCTGTCCCTATTGTGTTTTTTTATTTATTTTTTTTATTTTGCTGCATAATCCAAAAACATTGAGTGCTCCTCTAAAATATCCATGCTGTATGTGCATGTCTAAGACTCTTTCCAGGACTGAGGGAGCTATAGGAATAAACTCTTACAAAGTGCATAAAGCTTGATATGCAGTAATACTTTATGGCCATGCTTACTGCTGTGTACCAGAAGTCAACGTGAAGGTCTGAGATGAGTACAGTATACTTGTTAATTTACCTTTCATAAAAGAATTTATATATATATATACCTTTCCATGTAGCCTGTTTCTGGAAATCCTGCCTTTTCACATATATTCCCTGCATATGTTCAGACAGTTAGATGGTCAGCTCACTGGCTTTTCTCCTGCTGCTTTGTGTGTCCTGTAATGACTGAATAACCACTGTAGTCATGAAGAGACACAAAAACAAAATTTTGTGAACACTTGCAGAAGACAAGAAATGGTAAATAGAATGGAAAAATACAAACATAGATTTAGACTTCGAAAAACATTTGGGGGAGTCAGAAATAGAAAAGGATCTGAGGGTTCTGGTGGATCATAAACTTAATAAAGCATGCCATGCCAAACTGCAATATCTAAAACTAGCAAAGTTCTTTCTTGTAACAAAGCGTACCTAAACTCAGAATTTGCACTTGGAAGTAGACATCCCTTTTATGTAATGGAAAAAAAAATCTGTTGGGTTTTTTTTTATAAGTGCAACACCCTTTTTTTTTAATCAATTCTCCCTTGAGAAGAGACGTTTATGATCACCCTGTAAAATATATAAATGGTCTATATAGAGAACTCACTTCCCCAATATTCACTTTGAGATCATTACAAAGAACAAGAGGGCACTCTTTGCATCTGGAGGAAAAAAAAGTTTAAGCTCTGGATAAGGAAGGGATTCTTCACTGTAAGGTCTGTGAAAATGTGGAATCGGCTCCATCAGGAAGTAGTTTCAACAACTACTATAAAATCTGGATGCTTTTCTAGAAACACAGAATACAACTGGGTATTAAAGCTTTTAAGAAAAGATTAGAGACTGTTGACTTGGGGAACATCTGATTGTCTCATGGAATCAGGAAATCATTTTTCTCCCCTCCCATATCTGGGATATGTTTATTTCCCTAGTGGTTGATGGACTTTTTCCAACTGACTTACTATGTAGATTCTCCTCCTCCTGTGCAATTGTTTATATCTGTCTGTCATTTGCAACCCCTAATATACCGGTATTATAACCTCAAATATACACGCTGTGTAATATGTTGGTACTATAAACAGCAATAGTATGCAAAGTCTTCTTTTATTGGGTGTGTGCAGAAAATTCCAAAAAACTGAGCCAACGTTTTTTCTTCACATGGTTCTTGGATGGCATCGATTTAGCAAAATCTGTCTTCTATATCTGTAAAAAGGAAAAGAAAATGGACAGCAAATGTAGATATGTTGGACAATATACAGTTTCTTTGCTTATAATTGTAATTATTCCCCATACAGGAAACCTGCCACTGAATATAAAATGAAGAATGCTTAGCATAGTTAAAATGAAAGTTTAACTGTGTAAAACATAATTGGTCTAATAATTGTGCATATCCCCCGATGATTGAGTTTTTTCTGCAGAGATTAGAACATGACTTTTATGCTGAATCAACAGAAAATTTAAAGTGGACTGGAACTAAAAAGCAAAGCCTGGTTATAGGGAACATCTAGAAACGTTTAGTACCCTGAAAAAGGTAACATTTAAACTTAGAGGAAGCCTCATATCTGTCTGCAATGTGAGATCACCGTGGCATTGCTGTCCATCTTCTAGTTTTATGGATCTGGAGTGAGATTTGGTGATATCACTGTGCTGGAGAGGAATCTGCATGGTTTGCTTCTCCTTTTGCTACATTTTGTGAATTGGTGCTTCCTACATCTACATCTAAGTGATTTTATTACCAGGTATTGGGGGTAAGAGGACAGTTCTAATATGAAGAGGCAAAGCCCTGCTCCTCTACCAAGATCACTGCCTCTAAATAGTCAGTGCAGAATAATGCCTTGTAAGTCAATAATGGAGGAAGAAGCAGCTGCAGTTAGAACGACAATGCTGGTAAATAGTGTTTTGCCTTTTTGGGCAAAGTGTCCAGAATTCAGGTTATTAATTGTCTGCCAACTATAGTTCCAATTTGAAAATTGTCGATTGGACAGGGTTTATTGCAGGAAGGGACTGGCGATTTCTCTTCTGCAATAAAACTACTAACATAATACTTACCTGATTGCTGCCTTTTGAGAAAATGCTGGGATAGGCATTGAACTTGGCACTACATTGGGGTGAGAGAGCAAATAAGTCTAGTGGAATCCAGATTTTCATAAATTTGTCCCTCCGATCATATAATCTAGCCATAAATAGTTCCATAAATTGTACATCTTTGATCCAAGAATAAAAAGAGAACTCTGGGGGCAGAGGGTGAAAGGCATTTCATACCAGTCTGTATTTGAGCAGCTGTTATTGTGACTTTTGTGAAACACATGCATTTTGAAGATTTCAGATGCAGAAAATGTTCGCTGATTTTTAGATTCATTGTTTCATAAATGAACCCTTACATGTAAGTTATATTGATTAATTGGGCCTGATTTATTAAAGCTCTCCAAGACAGGAGAACGTTGACTACCATGGGACAACCTGGGTGATACAGTAAACCTGTATTTGATTTCTTACACATTATTGCTAATGGCAAATGTTTTCATTCGTGTAACAGATCCATTAGAGGTTTGCTGGATCACCCAGGTTCTCACATGAAAATGTATGAAAAATGTGTATATATATATATATTGGGCCCATTGCATAAAAAAAATTAGAATATTTAACATGGGTACCTAGTTTTGGATAGTGACTAAATGTTTTTTTTTTTTTTCTAAAGGAAAGGAGGTCCCTTCTTATCTTTCTTAACCGGTGTGATGTCAGGCATGGGCAAAAAGGGCTTTTCCCACTGTCCCGATCTCAAGCATGTGCAGAAGGATTGGCACTATTTTACATTTACAGGAGGAAATGTCATCTGAGTTCAAGTGACGTAAACAGAAGCCGGAAGTCTAAGGAAAGTCATGGCATTGAACCAAATAAAGACCGTCAAAGTGATTTTATTTTCTAGGTTAGAGCCGTTCAACTTCAGGCCTCCAGGGCCATGTACAGCCAGGATTGTCATACAGTCATGTTGTGTCTCATTGTAAGCCAATATGCTTCATTTGCTGCTGTCTGGTAAATCAATGCTAAAAATGTAATTTTAAAATTTCTAAGTCCTGGCCTTCAAAGACTGAAGATGGGACAGCGCTTCTATTTTTCTTTGTTTTAAAATACTGTAAAATATCAACCATTTTAACATGGGAGAACCCTTTATAAAAACTTTCAGATCATAGGGAACCCTGCTATAAGTCTTATATCCACTGCTCACAGTATATTAGTATGGTAGCCAGTGGGAAGAATGTCATTCTTACAGATAGCCATTGGTGTCACCTAAACTAACCTGAGAGGTACAAATTCCTCACTCATCGAGGAACCCCTATCAATCTTTGCAGGAACCCTGGTTGAGAAACACTGCTTTATAGAATTTTTCACCATAAGAAGAATGGTTATAAGAAACCTTTGCAACTTACATTCAAAAGTAAATTTGCAAATTACATTCAAAAGTGATTTTTGTTTTTCCTTTAATTTTATTAAAAGTATTTTTTTTTTTACATGATTGTGTGTTTCAAACATTTTTTATATTCATATTATCTACTAGAACCCCTTATATATATTAGTTCCAGATTAATTTTGCCAATGGTATTCCAATGCTAGACCACCAAGGCCTGCAAAAATTTGAAAAGGAACCAGCCTATAGTAGCCATGTCGGGCCTGTGCCAAATGGATTGTGATCTACTCTGCTTGTGCATTAGACAGCTGTGAACCTGATTTGTGTTTTTATCAGTCTTTCTTTTTTTTTTTTTTTTTCTTTGGGTTACAGAAACTGAATGCAAGCAAACTTGACATTTTGTTCAAAGAAGTTGCATAGAAACAGGACTTTTAAACTCAACAACTGCCTTAATGTTGCATGTTTTATTACAGTATGTGTATTGTGGGGGCACATCCTTCAAAGAAAAACTTACAAAAATTAGACATTTTAATTAGATTTTTTTTTTCATGCAGGCTATACAATTCTTAATCTTCGTTTGTGTGTGTGTTTTTTTTTTTTCGGTTCCTACTTTTAGTCTTTTCCTGCCCTCAAATAAAGGGAGAGCACTGCAACTTCCAATATACATTGCTTGTATCATTCAGATTAGGAAATTATTCAAATTGGGCCAGAGCTTGTTTTGAGGTTTCTACTTGTCTTGGGTGTTAGGATCTTCCTGATCCAGAGCATTGCAATCCAAGATTTAGAACTTGTCTTGTGATAAATAACCTACAGCCAATCACCTCATATTACTATGAATTGTACATTGGATCAACATTATGGCCAAACAGCTAGCATCCTAAAATCTTAAATTCTAAACTTGCTGGAGGTTCCTTGAGCAATGGGAATCTTGTGCCCTAAAGTCAGTTTAGGTGACACTAATGATCTCGCTGGCGATCTGTAAGGGTGAACTTCTTGCAACTGGCCAGCAATGCAAGAGGATTTTTTCCTTCTTATCACCACACTAATATACTGTGAGCTGTGTATATAGAAATTATAGTAGGTGTTCCCTAAAGACCTGAAAAGTTATTTAAAGGGTAGAGAAAGGCAGATTGAGTCCTGCAAATGTTGCATTTAACCCTAACCGGTGCCTGACTGGTGCACAGAGCCACTGTCACTGTTAGGCATCATGGTACCATCCCACAGGCAAGAGAACACCATGGTATGCAAATGTATAAAAGGACACCAGTAAGGATTCCAGCACCAGATATGGTCCTGCTTCTCCCCAGACACTTATTTGTGCAATAGGGCATTATAATAAACCAATTTGGCAGTCCTCTGGATGGTGCAAAACTGTGTGGCGCTAACACCAGTTGTGTGCCGCCAGGAAAGGAAAATTAGATATGTATGACAACAATTGTCCATATGTTGTCCCCAAATCTAGGTGTTATTCGGTTATAGCAAAACCACTTCCAAACAGCTATCACATAGACAAGGAGCTGAGGGCACAGCTAGTTTGCTAGCGGTCTGTACAAATGTATTAGATCAATCCAGTTCATAGGTTCTATACTAAAAAATAAAATGTCCAAGGGTGAAAATATACACAGTATGTTAAATATAAATAAACTTTAAATGAAAAACAAATTCAATGCAGTCCTGGAAATATTCCCGATTCAATAAAATGTAAATTTTCTTTTTAATTTTACCTCTCCACTATTACTTTGATAAATAAAAGTATAAATGTCAAAAAACAAAATAACATATTGATTTAAAAAAAAAAAAGAAAATACGAGAAGTTGTAGGTAATGAGGCAGTGCTGGGATCCCAGATTTAGTTTCTATCATTGTATTAAATTTTGATTTAAATTACTGTATATACTTGAGTATAAGCGGACTTTTTCAGCCCCCAAAATGTGCTAAAAGTCACTCTCGGCTGGAAATATGCTGGAGTACGCAGAGTTACAGTGGCTAATTCAAAAGTACACAAAACATAAGAAAAACTCACTTACCCTGTTGCATTGTTGTCCCCCGGGGTCCTGCTGGTCCCCACAGCTCCTCTGGACACATCTTCTTTCTTCTGTCTTCAGCCGCCAAATGCAGCAGCGATCTCCGGGGTTTCCCGGTTACAATGCTGCATGCATCTGTGTGAGCGGGAGGAGCAGCGGGAAATTCAAATAATTTAATTCAAATAATGGATTTAATACAAAATAGCTGTATTGAGTCCAATACAAAGAAATTTTTATACAATATATATATATAAAATTATATATATTATACATGCTACTGTAGTTATAATACAGGTTTACCTATTTTTTTATTGTAACGATTTTTGTGTGGAAATACGGAGAGAATTAAAATGCTAGGGGGACTACAGTGGCTGAATGCAGTACCGCTTTGAGCCACTTTTTCCAGACAGAATCGAATCATACCGCCAGGGAGGTTAAAGAGAATTTAGTGGTTTGGTAGCGTAGTATACCTACCTAACTACAAAATTCTCACTATGGTATTTGTTTACCGTATATGGCTGTAATGGCCGTATTAAGCAATTTTATTGGTATTTATTTTGAATATTGAAACTTGCAAGTAGCTGCATTTCTTACCCTTGGCTATTAAACAAGTCATTCAATTGTTCCTGTTTTCCAAGGTAAAAATAGGTACCTCGGCTTACACTCAGATCGACTTATACTCGAGTATATATGGTAAATGTCATGCTGCATTTTGCTGCTGTTGTATTGGGATGACATTTACAATGAGCACCATAGTGGGCCCTGTCAATGCACATTTTACTTTTCTAATTTTTGGAGGCTCTCTGGGAAATTTCATGTTAGATTGAATGTATATAGACAGATATTGGCTACAGATCGGCACGGCAGATACGTGACAAAAAAGTGAAAAGGGATTTTATTTGGGGAAAAAAAAAAAAAAAATGTATTATCTTTGATACTCGGTGCATTAGCAAACTAAACGTCATTCGGTTAGGGTTTTAATTTGCTTCTCGTAAAATTGTCCCCATTATTTTTCTTGTATACTTGTGGCAGGAAAAAGGAGGTTTGTTCTAAGCTACAGGAAGAAAATTTGGTTTTGTAAAGAACTGCATTTCAATCTTGTATAAATCCAAAAAAGTCAATTATAACAGATTTTTTTTCGGCCAAGCAGAAATTTGCTAACACAACAAAGCCACTGGTTTATTTCAAATCCTTGCTTTCACGCCCACCTTGCTTTCGCCGATCCACCTAAAAAAGGCCAACACCACAAAAAAAAAAAAAAAAATATTCTGCCAGCAATCCATGTTCCAGGGATGTCAGCCCAACTCTCAGTATCTGACATGTAATCTGTAATCTTTGCTGGTTGCCAATGTGGTAGAGTGGGCTTTCCAGCCACATATGAATCTGTTTGCATCCAAAGTAAATGCCAAGCTAGTAAGGTTCTGTCCAGATATCCATGCCCACAAGATGTGAAAATGATTGGCTGACTATAATAGACTGGCAGTTCCAACTGCTGTATGCATATCCCACCCATACTTCTGTGCACGTTTCTGAAAAGGCTTTGGAGAGCAAGTGGCCAAAGTGACTGCGGTATCACCTGCTTCTAAATGGTTTCAGCAACAAGGCCTGATACGGTCTCTTGGAAAACAAACCCCAGCGATTGTAGTAGATTAAGGCTGGCCAGCGTAAGCGTTCTTCCAGCCTATTAGATACACTTCTGTAATTTAGAAAAGCATGCATCAAAAATCAAAGTCTGGCAATAATTTGGCTCTTTTCCAAGTTTTTCTTAATTACTTTTCCCCTAGTACCTTTAGCTTTCCTCTAGATTTTGTGCAACCTACTCTTTTGTTATCAGAACTCTTCATTCCGTTCTTCTTTATCTCTTCCATGTGAAATGAATTCAAGTAAAAAGAGGCTTTAGGCTGAATAATCCTGGTATTAATACCTTTCAGGGCCAAGAGCTCAGACCTGCTGGAAAGCAGTCACAAAATCAGGGGCAAGCCATGTATTTGGAGAGACTTTACAAAATGATGAGCTGCACTCATTGAGCCTGCTTTTCCAATTAATTTTTTGCAGTCTCCCTGTAGGTAAAGCAGCTGGTCACCTTGATCACAGGTAAACTTGGGAGCGGATATTGTAGATAAAAGGGAGTGAACTCAAGGCCTGTGTCAAGGAGATCCAGGTGATTTTTGTGCTAACATGTGTAAATGAGAAAAGTAAATGACTTA
>NW_027317550.1:0-12110 GCF_032062135.1 Pyxicephalus adspersus | reverse complement strand
AACTTTGTTAAAACAATGTGCTCCACCACAGGATAAAGTTATATAACTAAGGGCTATCCAAAACAAATGTATCTTTCCATCTATTTAATATTGACAGTTCAGTTTTTCTCATCCTCCAATGCCCTGTGTGTTCTCTGGATACGCATCCAATTATGTTTGGGAACAATTTGATTGAACTGAACATTGTTAATTCCTAGCAAATAATTAATTGAGCCCACTGGTTTTAAAATGGTTAGAAAAATGGGGCTCCAGGTAAATATGTGGGGGCCCAAAAGGTCAGCTTTCCAGCTTCCTACACCCCCACTAGTTTGTGAATTAGGGCCCCGGAGAAGGTTGGGGTCATACAGTCCAAACAGGTCCTGTCTAAGGAGCCAATGCAGTTCTTTCATTGTGGTAGGCCACAATAGGATTGATTCATTACAGCTCTCCAAGCCTGGTGAAGATAGAAATCAATTCATCAAACCTTCCTTAGGATTAATAATTTGCTATTAGTTGACAATATTTTACTATTCTGGACCAGATCCATTACAGGTTTCCTGTATTACTCAGGTTCTACGACAATAGTCTATATTCTCCAGTCTTGGGTACTTTAGTAAATTAGGCCTATGATCTACATTTTTATTCCTGAGTTTAGATACACCTAAACAGTACCATGACCATGGACCAGAAAGGCATTACAAGAGGAAATCTGATATGTTCTTTACAGTTCACCTCCCATACACCTGTATAGGTAAGCTACAAATAAAAAGAAAATTGTTTATCCTATGGGAGGTTGTGGGGAAACACAGTCAAGTTCAGAAGAGCAGATATTTGTAATCTATATATAATGTGCTTTGAACTTGGACACCAACGTCAAACAGGTCATGGAAGTGTTGGACAGAACACTGGCAGATGTCACTGAAAGAAGATTAAAGACCACAAGGAACACTATTTACTTTTGTAGGAACAATGTTTTATTAACTTCCCATCATTTGCTGTCTTGACAAGTCTATACACTACATAATATAAAGGCTTCCACTTACTAATGATAGGGAACCAACTTGTTAATAACATGATTCTTACTCTACTTAGTTTGGAAGCTGTTATTAGTGAAACAACTGTTTGAACTTCAGTTTGAAGAATAAAAGAACTTTTGCCATTTCATTTGTCATGCTGATCATCTTCCTGAGTAAGACAAAAGTTTTGCTGAGACTGTGTGGGTATTTACTAAAGGAGTTGGGAATTTTCACAAAATGAATTATCGCTATGCAATGTTTCATATGATTGAATGGACGAAGTCAGCAGAGCTTGACCTCATCTACTTATTATCCACTTATTACCTGCAAAGTGCTAAGTGAACAGCCTAAACTCCTATAGTAAATGTTTCTCCAATCTTCATGTATCCTTAACAAGTCTTGTTTTTAGGATATACTTCTATATCATTTTGTACCAATTAAGTCTAATAAAAAAATGTTGTTGAACATCATATACAAGTGTTTCAACCAGAGTTCCGTTGAACCCTAGGGTTCTTCCAGAGGTTGCTAGAGGAGGTGTCAATTGTTAATATTACACAGTATTTATATAGCGCAAACATATTATGCAGTGCTGTAAAAAGTCCATAGTCATGTCACTAGCTGTCCCTCAAAGGAGCTCACAATCTAATGTCCATACCACAGTCATTAATACAGTCTAAGGTCAATTTTTTGGGGGGAGCCAATTACCTAACTGCATGTCTTTGGAATGTGGGAGGAAACCCACACAAACACAGGGAGAACCTGCAAACTCTATGCAGATGCCCAGTGGCCTGCCTGGGATACAAACCTGGGACTTAGCATTGCAAAGACAAGAGTGCTAACCACTGAGCCACTGTGCTGCCCAATTATCTTTTTTGGCTATCTGCAAGGGTGACATTCTTTCTGATTGCCAGCAATGTAAGAAGCATTGTTCACAATGACCACCGCACTAATATACTGTGAGCTGTGGATATAGCAGGGGTTCCCTGTGGACCTGAAAGATAATTCAAGGGTTCTCCAATGTTAAAAAGGTGGAGAAAAACTGACATATATCCACTCCATACTGCAGTGCTTTCATTCAGTTCTCCTCCATGGTTTAGCCCATAGGAAATGGGCATTAAGGACACACTTTAAGCTATTTTTGGAATCACAGGGAAGCAATGTGGGACCATCCAGCTGAGGATACACAGCTACAGCTCTCATTATACTTACATTGTACCTACCCAACATTTCATTAACGAGGATGCACATGTAGACAGTTGGTGACTGATGGGACTGACTAGTTATACTGGTCATAGTAAAATAATTATTTATTTATTATTACAAACATTCTGTAAAATAATGTGGTTGGTAAATACCTTAAAGTGTTTCCAAACGCAGAATTTTCACTTGCTTTCACTTTTTGTTTTTTTAATATTTGTGATTTTTTAACATTTGAAAAAAAAGGTGCAGCACCGCCCCCTTATTTCTCGATTGATTAGGCGATTAGGGATGAATTGCAGAGCCTCCCGGGTTACCTACGTCACGCATCCTGGGAGGGTCTTGGCTGCTCCTTCTGCTCATGTTCCAGCATCTCAGGCATACCCAGAAGGAGCCCTTTCTTCAATAGGGAAAAAAATTGACAATCTCACGCATGCGCAGTAAGATCGGGAAGTTTTTTTTTCTAAACAACATCACTAAACTAGATCACCATTTTTGTGCCTTTTTTCTATTCTGATTGCCCCTTTATAATACAGCATTTATGAAAGGCCAATCCTTTTTATTTTGTTCAATATATTTATATATTATATATTAAATCCTGAATTGACCATCAGTTCCATTGACTTGACTGGGTTAACTGACTGCAGTAAATAAATTTGGCACAGGCTGCTTATTTGTTACAACTGTGGCCATGAACTGTACTTTAAGCAATGCCAATTTCAGCAAAAGTAGTATTAGGGTGTTTGAATTAAATCAATATGGTGCCCTATGGCATTCACCATTATCAAATGTTTTTTCACCAATAGAACATGAATGAAATCAGTTACAATGAGCCTGATTTATTAAAGCTCTCCAAGGCTGGAGAGGATACATATTCCCCAGTGAAGCTGGGTGATCCAGCAAACTTAGAACGGATTTCTTCAAAGTAATTTGCTAGCAAATGTTTTGAATCCTGGATCTATTCCAGGTTTGCTGGATCCCCCAGCTTCACTGATGAAAGTGTATCTTCTCCAGCCTTGGAGAGTTTAAAAAAATTAGGGCCAATGAGTCTATGAATATTGTTGTAGTGAATAAGCCTGCTAGTCTTCTAGAGGGCATTGACATTCCCAGGAAGTTTTCATATAGAAATAGTTTGGAATGTGCCTACTTAATTGTGGCCCCCTGATAAACAGACACTTTTGCATTCCGATTAATTGCAAGGTTCCTGAAAGATTTCAGTTGCTCTTATTTTCCTGAGATCAATGAAGAACACTGAGATAATGGTGTCTCTGTTTACACATCCTGCCACTTGTCTCCTACTCCGCTCACCTTAATGTAGAACAAGTGTAATGTGAACTGACCAACTCAAGTGGCTCACACATTTTTCTCTTTGTGTGTAAAAAATGAAACTGTACCTCACCAGTATGATGGATCTATGAGGGAGGGCACAGCTGCCCCTTCAATACCTCCATTTCTATTTATTCCTGCCATGCTAGAAGATTGCCAGCTGTGCTGTCAAGTTACTGAGTGTATCTTTAATCCCACAATTTGTTATCACTGATCATTCACTGTTGCAGTAGTCAGATCCTGCAATATATCCAGGAGAGCTATGTGTGGTGGTCTTTGATGTTCCCTGTATCCTTCATATAAGCATAGTTCTTGCATGACTCTTATGTCTATTATAAACTGTCAGCTTTGTACTTGGATCAGCCTGACACTTGGTTTTAGGTAAGAGTTCAGGTTTAATGTTCTAATGAATTGTGGAGAGCGGAGGCTGGAACATTGTGCTCTGTGAACCAAGCTGGTGGGATATTTTTTAAGTTTCACTTGTTGCAAACAAAGTCAGACCCTACAGCATGAAAAAGAATATTGCAAGAACAGCATTCTTTAGAGTTTTAACCTGCACAACTCAGGAGCAAAGAATAGGATGTGTAAACCTGCAACAGCATGTCTTTCTCTGTACTACTGGGTATCAGTGCTGGGGATTATTTTGCTGAGAAAAAATTCAGAGGCATCTAGGGCTTCTGAATGTCTCCAAGACTGGTGGTGTTTGGTTTAAATTTTTGTGTTAAAAATATTTTTTCCCATGTATAATCAAAAAAAAAAAAAAACATTAGGTATCAAGAAGGGAAATAAGACTGGTACCTTAATAAATAGTATGTAACATAGTATGAAGCTGTTTTCACAAATTCATGTACTAGTAAGGATGAGCGAGTGAGTTTTTAAAACTTGATCTCATGGTGAATTCGGCCATTATCACTTACTGAAGTTGTCAGTGAGAGCTGCCAGTGCAAATTTGCCAAACAAAATCCAATTAAAAAAACAAAAATAAAAAAAAAAAAGATTGTGGGCTGTGCTGATCAATGAATGCAGCACCGGCTTTCCTCAGCCAATCAGAACAGAACTATTATTGGAGAAAAAAACGTACAAAAAAGAATAGTACTTCAGAGTGATGTCCATATCTAGACCTAAATTTCAATGAGATTTCATTTCCCTTTCCTTATTCAAGGCTGAAAGAACAGCCACACTCACTTGTAATCACTTCCACCACTCTCCCTTATTGCTTTATATCTGACGGAGTGCTATGCGTGAGATCGGCAATTTGTTTTCTATTGATGAAAGGGCCCCTTCTGCACATGCCCGAGATGCTAAGGGATGTGCAGAAGGAGCAGCCAAGAGCCTCCCGGGATGCGTGACATAAGTTACTGGGAGGCTCTGTGCTCCCATTCATTCTTGATCACCTAGGAGATCAAGAATTAAAGGGTTAGTGTTACACCTAAATAAAAAAAAAAAAAGAAACTAATTGTTACTTTAAAAAAAAAGGTTGTCTACCATTTTTTGTAAAGTAAAAGTTCTGAGTTTAGGTCCCCCTTAACATATCAGAGATACATTTATAGCCACTCTGGTAAATGAGTCATCAGTGTAGACCTTGATTCATTCAACATAGAGTGTGTCAATAATGCAGGCCAGGATTCAGAAGTCTTTCTGCTTCTTCAAGAATAAGAAAATTTTCTGACAAAGTTTCCCTGACCACGTGTCTCACCCACTGAGCAGGTGTAAATCCCCCTTTCCGAAATTGTTGCACTTACGTAAGTGTCAGACAGAAGACTCCAGTGTTGTTTATATTCCTCTGTTGGCTTTTTGATCTGATGGCCACCTAGGCACAGTTAGGCAGAATTTATTGAACTTTTAGACTCTACAGTCCACATCTACAAGACCTTATAAAAAACCCATAGAAGTCTGTGATGCAAAACTGCCCAAGAGTAGTCTTTGGAGCAAGACGTCAGCCAATGGATGTATTAAATAGTGTGGTCTAGGTGCAAAATCTAAGTATAGCGATTTGAGGGGGGGAAGTTTTGGAAACTTTTGGGAAACTTTTTGAGCTACGACTTTTAGCTTGCAAGAAGCGCAAAGAGGCGATCCAAGTCAAAATTGAACAACCCTCTACACCAGTGTTTTTCAACTAAGGTTCTGTGGTACCCTAGGGTTCCTCCAGAGGTTGCTAGGGATTCCTTGAGCAATGAGAAATTTGTGACTCCCAGATCATTTTAATTGACACCAATGATCTTTTTGGCTATCTGTAAGGGTGGTAGCCTTACCAATAGCCAGAAATGTGGGAGGCATTCTTATAACTGACCACCACTGTGAGCTGTGGGTATAATAATAATAGCAGGGGTTTCCTTAGGACTTAAAAATATTATCAAGGGTTTTTCTAATTTAAAATGGTTGAGAAACTCCGCTCTACACCATCCACCACCCATAATCCTTCTTTAATACACTTTTAACATCTCTGCCCTAGCATTAATAAAAACTCACACCTTTAGCCAAGGAATGATTCACACCTGCCTCAGACAGCATGGCACCATAGTGATTGGATGATATATTTAGTACAGGCTGGTTTCAAAATCTTTCACATGTTCCCAAATAAGCAACATCTGCCTTGGCACATGACATTGTGAGTTACCCATGTGGATATAAATATTCACAGCATTCTTAAGAACTAAATGAAATCTCATTGAAATTTAGGTCTAGATATGGACATCACTCTGAAGTACTATTCTTTTTTGTACGTTTTTTTCTCCAATAATAGTTCTGTTCGGTTTTTAGGTAGTTTGTGCTGTGAATAATTACTGTATTTTAAAAGCATAAGCACCTTTACTATCTCCAATTATATGCCTTTAATTTCCTTGTGCTTTGAGAGCTGACATCACAACCCTAGGCCACTGTAGATAACACTTTATTTATTTTTTATTAGCTTAACTGCATCAGCACTACAACATATGGCAAGGCAAAAGCATAAGCAAGACATTAACTTTACATACCTGTGTAATTCAGTGTCTGCACTGTCATTTACCATGATGATAATGATAGAAAGATAACTTTAAACGCCCAATCAGGTGTAAGGGAAAATGAAAAACAGAAAGAATGAGGAAATCATTATGATCCCCGGCACTAGAGGTTAATTAACCTCTTGTGCCGGGAATCACTGTGGAACTGCAGATGAACTCTCAATGGAGTTTCTTCATTGAGAGATCATCTGCAGATCAGTTCCCACGGTCACCGGGCTGTACGTATTTGTACAGCCTGGTGACTGTGGGAACTGAACTTCAAATGAACTCTTATTAGAGAAATGCCATTGGGAGCTCACCTGCAGTCACAGCTGATTGGAGGCACCTGCTTGCCTCCTCCAATCAGCTGTGACCGCAAAGTCCCCATGGTCACCGGAAGAAACTCCATTGAGAGTTCATCTGCAGTTCCCCTGCCATCCCCGGGCACTACAGGTTAATTAACAAGTCTCCCCATTCAAAACCTCTAGTGTTCTCTGATTGGCTGAGGAAAGCCGGTGCTGCATTCATTGATTAGCACAGCCCACAATCTTTTTTTTATTTTTGTTTTTTTAGTTGGATTTTGTTTGGCAAATTTACACTGGCAGCTCTCACTGACAACTTCAGTAAGTGATAATGGCCGAATTCACCATGAGATCAAGTTTTAAAAACTCGCTCGCTCATCCTTACTAGTACATGAATTTGTGAAAACAGCTTCATACTATGTTACATACTATTTATTAAGGTACCAGTCTTATTTCCCTTCTTGATACCTAATGTTTGTTTTTGTTTTTTTGATTATATATGGAAAAAAATATTTTTAACACAAAAATTTAAACCAAACACCACCAGTCTTGAAGACAATTTTTTCTCAGCAAAATAATCCCCAGCACTGATACCCAGTAGTACAGAGAAAGACATGCTGTTGCAGGTTTACATATCCTATTCTTTGCTCCTGAGTTGTGCAGGTTAAAACTCTAAAGAATGCTGTTCTTGCAATATTCTTTTTCATGCTGTAGGGTCTGACTTTGTTTGCAACAAGTGAAACTTAAAAAATATCCCACCAGCTTGGTTCACAGAGCACAATGTTCCAGCCTCCGCTCTCCACAATTCATTAGAACATTAAACCTGAACTCTTACCTAAAACCAAGTGTCAGGCTGATCCAAGTACAAAGCTGACAGTTTATAATAGACATAAGAGTCATGCAAGAACTATGCTTATATGAAGGATACAGGGAACATCAAAGACCACCACACATAGCTCTCCTGGATATATTGCAGGATCTGACTACTGCAACAGTGAATGATCAGTGATAACAAATTGTGGGATTAAAGATACACTCAGTAACTTGACAGCACAGCTGGCAATCTTCTAGCATGGCAGGAATAAATAGAAATGGAGGTATCGAAGGGGCAGCTGTGCCCTCCCTCATAGATCCATCATACTGGTGAGGTACAGTTTCATTTTTTACACACAAAGAGAAAAATGTGTGAGCCACTTGAGTTGGTCACTTCACATTACACTTGTTCTACATTAAGGTGAGCGGAGTAGGAGACAAGTGGCAGGATGTGTAAACAGAGACACCATTATCTCAGTGTTCTTCATTGATCTCAGGAAAATAAGAGCAACTGAAATCTTTCAGGAACCTTGCAATTAATCGGAATGCAAAAGTGTCTGTTTATCAGGGGGCCACAATTAAGTAGGCACATTCCAAACTATTTCTATATGAAAACTTCCTGGGAATGTCAATGCCCTCTAGAAGACTAGCAGGCTTATTCACTACACCAATATTCATAGACTCATTGGCCCTAATTTTTTTAAACTCTCCAAGGCTGGAGAAGATACACTTTCATCAGTGAAGCTGGGGGATCCAGCAAACCTGGAATAGATCCAGGATTCAAAACATTTGCTAGCAAATTACTTTGAAGAAATCCTTTCTAAGTTTGCTGGATCACCCAGCTTCACTGGGGAATATGTATCCTCTCCAGCCTTGGAGAGCTTTAATAAATCAGGCTCATTGTAACTGATTTCATTCATGTTCTATTGGTGAAAAAACATTTGATAATGGTGAATGCCATAGGGCACCATATTGATTTAATTCAAACACCCTAATACTACTTTTGCTGAAATTGGCATTGCTTAAAGTACAGTTCATGGCCACAGTTGTAACAAATAAGCAGCCTGTGCCAAATTTATTTACTGCAGTCAGTTAACCCAGTCAAGTCAATGGAACTGATGGTCAATTCAGGATTTAATATATAATATATAAATATATTGAACAAAATAAAAAGGATTGGCCTTTCATAAATGCTGTATTATAAAGGGGCAATCAGAATAGAAAAAAGGCACAAAAATGGTGATCTAGTTTAGTGATGTTGTTTAGAAAAAAAAACTTCCCGATCTTACTGCGCATGCGTGAGATTGACAATTATTTTCCCTATTGAAGAAAGGGCTCCTTCTGGGTATGCCTGAGATGCTGGAACATGAGCAGAAGGAGCAGCCAAGACCCTCCCAGGATGCGTGACGTAGGTAACCCGGGAGGCTCTGCAATTCATCCCTAATCGCGTACTCAATCGAGAAATAAGGGGGCGGTGCTGCACCTTTTTTTTCAAATGTTAAAAAATCACAAATATTAAAAAAACAAAAAGTGAAAGCAAGTGAAAATTCTGCGTTTGGAAACACTTTAAGGTATTTAGCTACCACATTATTTTACAGAATGTTTGTAATAATAAATAAATAATTATTTTACTATGACCAGTATAACTAGTCAGTCCCATCAGTCACCAACTGTCTACATGTGCATCCTCGTTAATGAAATGTTGGGTAGGTACAATGTAAGTATAATGAGAGCTGTAGCTGTGTATCCTCAGCTGGATGGTCCCTCATTGCTTCCCTGTGATTCCAAAAATAGCTTAAAGTGTGTCCTTAATGCCCATTTCCTATGGGCTAAACCATGGAGGAGAACTGTATGAAAGCACTGCAGTATGGAGTGGATATATGTCAGTTTTTCTCCACCTTTTTAACATTGGAGAACCCTTGAATTATCTTTCAGGTCCACAGGGAACCCCTGCTATATCCACAGCTCACAGTATATTAGTGCGGTGGTCATTGTGAACAATGCTTCTTACATTGCTGGCAATCAGAAAGAATGTCACCCTTGCAGATAGCCAAAAAAGATAATTGGGCAGCACAGTGGCTCAGTGGTTAGCACTCTTGTCTTTGCAATGCTAAGTCCCAGGTTAGTATCCCACGCAGGCCACTGGGCATCTGCATAGAGTTTGCAGGTTCTCCCTGTGTTTGTGTGGGTTTCCTCCCACATTCCAAAGACATGCAGTTAGGTAATTGGCTCCCCCCAAAAAATTGACCTTAGACTGTATTAATGACTGTGGTATGGACATTAGATTGTGAGCTCCTTTGAGGGACAGCTAGTGACATGACTATGGACTTTTTACAGCACTGCATAATATGTTTGCGCTATATAAATACTGTGTAATATTAACAATTGACACCTCCTCTAGCAACCTCTGGAAGAACCCTAGGGTTCAACGGAACTCTGGTTGAAACACTTGTATATGATGTTCAACAACATTTTTTTATTAGACTTAATTGGTACAAAATGATATAGAAGTATATCCTAAAAACAAGACTTGTTAAGGATACATGAAGATTGGAGAAACATTTACTATAGGAGTTTAGGCTGTTCACTTAGCACTTTGCAGGTAATAAGTGGATAATAAGTAGATGAGGTCAAGCTCTGCTGACTTCGTCCATTCAATCATATGAAACATTGCATAGCGATAATTCATTTTGTGAAAATTCCCAACTCCTTTAGTAAATACCCACACAGTCTCAGCAAAACTTTTGTCTTACTCAGGAAGATGATCAGCATGACAAATGAAATGGCAAAAGTTCTTTTATTCTTCAAACTGAAGTTCAAACAGTTGTTTCACTAATAACAGCTTCCAAACTAAGTAGAGTAAGAATCATGTTATTAACAAGTTGGTTCCCTATCATTAGTAAGTGGAAGCCTTTATATTATGTAGTGTATAGACTTGACAAGACAGCAAATGATGGGAAGTTAATAAAACATTGTTCCTACAAAAGTAAATAGTGTTCCTTGTGGTCTTTAATCTTCTTTCAGTGACATCTGCCAGTGTTCTGTCCAACACTTCTATGACCTGTTTGACGTTGGTGTCCAAGTTCAAAGCACATTATTTATAGATTACAAATATCTGCTCTTCTGAACTTGACTGTGTTTCCCCACAACCTCACATAGGATAAACAATTTTCTTTTTATTTGTAGCTTACCTATACAGGTGTATGGGAGGTGAACTGTAAAGAACATATCAGATTTCCTCTTGTAATGCCTTTCTGGTCCATGGTCATGGTACTGTTTAGGTGTATCTAAACTCAGGAATAAAAATGTAGATCATAGGCCTAATTTACTAAAGTACCCAAGACTGGAGAATATAGACTATTGTCGTAGAACCTGAGTAATACAGGAAACCTGTAATGGATCTGGTCCAGAATAGTAAAATATTGTCAACTAATAGCAAATTATTAATCCTAAGGAAGGTTTGATGAATTGATTTCTATCTTCACCAGGCTTGGAGAGCTGTAATGAATCAAACCTATTGTGGCCTACCACAATGAAAGAACTGCATTGGCTCCTTAGACAGGACCTGTTTGGACTGTATGACCCCAACCTTCTCCGGGGCCCTAATTCACAAACTAGTGGGGGTGTAGGAAGCTGGAAAGCTGACCTTTTGGGCCCCCACATATTTACCTGGAGCCCCATTTTTCTAACCATTTTAAAACCAGTGGGCTCAATTAATTATTTGCTAGGAATTAACAATGTTCAGTTCAATCAAATTGGTCCCAAACATAAATGGATGCGTATCCAGAGAACACACAGGGCATTGGAGGATGAGAAAAACTGAACTGTCAATATTAAATAGATGGAAAGATACATTTGTTTTGGATAGCCCTTAGTTATATAACTTTATCCTGTGGTGGAGCACATTGTTTTAACAAAGTTAATGTTTTGACAAACAGAATCCTTGTGTGTTGTTATGTGCAGAAGTAATGGTTATCACAATCCCCAAATGCATACCACCCAGAAAGAATTTCCTGTCTTAAAAACACAATTCAGCCTTCTTTTGAAATACCTTTATTCCAGTGTCTTATGGAAAGAGAAGATCTGCCATGTATTCCTCTGCAGGATTCCAGCTGCACACGCTGCATATAATGTGAATGGCTGCTCTCTTCTTTACACAGCAATCTGGACTGACAACTGATCTGGTAATAGGAGCCTGATGGCTGCAAAATCTGATAGATTGTCTGATTTAATTAAAAAAAATAATACATTTTGAGACTGCATGTATGCTATAGGAGATTGTCAGAAACTTCAAACATGATATAGAAGTTGTTAAAGACTGGGGAGATACTTTAGAAGACAAATAGTAGAGCAAAGCTGCATACACACGTCCAATTCTTGTCGTTGGAAAGGATCTTTCACGATAGTCTATCTTCTCCAGTCTTGGGAGCTTTCTAAAATAAGGTCCAGAGAGAAATTTGTCACAAGTAGTATTTAGAGGGGTAGTAAGTAATACA